>NC_091180.1:31377416-31388142 GCF_040958095.1 Procambarus clarkii
AACCATTTAGGCCGCGTGTTGCCATGTTGCTCCTGTGTTACATGGGAGGTGTGTGGGCCGCGTGTTGCTATGTTGCTCCTGTGTTACATGGAGGTGTGTGGGCCCCGTGTTGCCATGTTCCTCCTGTGTTACATGGGAGGTGTGTGGGCTGCCACCTTCTCACAGGACTGTGGGAGAACAACTCCCACACAACTCACCTGGTTGGGCATGCAGCCCGTCCTCCTAATAACACGTCGCATTTTGACGTATTACTCTCCCTAAGGGCAAAAATTGTCGTACTGGAAAATGGAAGCGGCTGGCGAAATTGACGGACTGTCCCGTTTTCTGTTTTGGGTCCTCTGGTAGGTTAGGATAAGGGGGCACTTTAGTACGACAGTTTCTTGACGTTGGGGAACGCTGGCGGGAACAGGCTGCGGGATCTGCATCTGTTCTATTAGAAGGTCCAATGCAATGACTGTTTTGCATATTTCATCATATTTACATTTCAAAGATTGTTTTGAAATAGCGTGGATTAGGTCCTTGTCATTCTACCCAACCACTTTGGCTGGACGGTAGAGCGACGGTCTCGCGTCATGCAGGTCGGCGTTCAATCCCCCGAGACCGTCCACAAGTAGTTGGGCACCATTCCCTCCCACCGTCCCATCCCAAATCCTTATCCTGACCCCTTCCCAGTGCTATATAGTCGTAATGGCTTGGTGCTTTCCCCTCATAATTCCATCCCTCCCAGTAACTTTGTAGGGAAGGTTACTGGGAAAGAAATATTGAATTCATGTTGCAATGCATTGCAGGCCTTCCGAGTACTGATCTTTTTCATCATTTTGGCATTATCAGTAAACATTTGGTGTGAATTTACTTAATTCCCGTCATGATGTTTATATATATCAGGAGTGCTGATACTCCTGATACTGTACTCCTATATATCAGGAATGCTGGTACTAGGGGTGAGTGGTATAGTGCCGACCCTTGAGTTACTGGTTATCTTTCTACACTCTGATATATCTCTTCTTGAGTGCAACTCTTTGTTTCTTGCCTCATATTTGCTGCTTCTGCAGGCGATGAGTCACAATAACGTGGCTGAAGTATGTTGACCAGACCACACACTAGAAGGTGAAGGGACGACCACGTTTCGGTCCGTCCTGGACCATTCTCAAGTCGATTGTTTGCTGCTTCATCTAACTTAACGCTTCTGTATAAACCAGCCTTGTTCTCTAGTTTGAATAGCAGTCTGAAAAACCTTTGATTATGTATTCACCTATTTGTACGCATCTATTTGTGCCGGCATTGGTTCTTGGACCCCGCCTTTCTAGCCGCCGTTTTTGTGTAAAGCAATTACTCCTGTCCCATTTCCCTATCATATCTAGTTTTAAAATTAGGAATAGAGTTTGCTTCCACAACCTGTTCCTTAAGTGCATTCCATTTTCCCACTACTCTCACGCTAAAAGAAAACTTCCTAACATCTCTGTGACTCATCTGAGTTTCCAGCTTCCACCCATGTCCCCTCGTTCTGTTACTATTTCGTGTGAACATCTCGTCTATGTCCACTCTGTCAATCCCTCTGAGTATCTTATACGTTCCTATCACATCCACCTCACCCTTTTTTCTAGTGTCGTAAGGTTCTGTTCCTTCAGGCGCTCCTCATACCCCATCCCTCGTAACTCTGGGACGAATCTGGTTGCAAACCTCTGAACCTTTTCCAGTTTCCTTATATGGTTCTTCAGGTGTGGACTCCGTGATGAGGCGGTATACTCTAAGACTGGCCTCACGTAGGCAGTGTAAAGCGCCCTAAATGCCTCCTCACTTAGGTTTCTGAATGATGTTCTAACTTTTGCAAGTGGAGAGTACGCTGCTGTCGTTATCCTATTTACATATGCTTATTTACATATCCTATTTACATGTACTCACCTAATTTTACTCACCTAGTTGTGCTTGCGGGGGTTGAGCTCTGGCTCTTTGGTCCCGCCTCTCAACCGCCAATCAACAGGTGTACAGGTTCCTGAGCCTACTGGGCTCTATCATATCTACATTTGAAACTGTGTATGGAGTCAGCCGGTGTGTGTGTGTGTGTGTGTGTGTGTGTGTGTGTGTGTGTGTGTGTGACAGGTGATATGACACACCAGGTAATAAGGAAGCGTAGCGGTGTTGACACACAACATGCCCGTCACGCTGAACTTCCTATTTACCTACACCCACGGACAGGTAAATGTGGCGGGGCTGGATGGTGTCACACACCTGTCTGGTGCCAGGTGGCACCTGGGCCGAGCCTGGTGCACCATCGCTGGCACCTGTGTACAGGTGTAGTACCCCCTTCCCCCCCACCCCCCCCCCTACCTCCCTGATCACTTTCCTATTGCTTCCTACACACAGACAACACAGGCGTGTTCTCACCTAGTTGTGCTTGCGCGGGGGTTGAGCTTTGGCTCTTTGGTCCCGCCTCTCAACTCTCAATCAACTGGTGTGCACTCAAGGGTGCACTGAATCTAGTGTGTGTGTGTGTGTGTGTGTGTGTGTGTGTGTGTGTGTGTGTGTGTGTGTGTGTGTGTGTGTGTGTGTGTGTGTGTGTGTGTGTACACTCTTCAGTGTACTCACCTAGTTGTACTTACATGGTCCAGCTAGGCTCCTTGCCCTGTTATCTGAACGTTCTTAGAGAAATGCAATAATTCATTGTTTACGCTGCAATAACTCATTGTTTACGCTGCAATAATTCATTGTTTACGCTGCAATAACTCATTGTTTACGCTGCAATAACTCATTGTTTACACTGCGATAACCCATTGTTTACGCTGTGATAACCCATTGTTTACGCTGCGAAAACCCATTGTTTTCGCTGCAATAACTCATTGTTTACGCTGCGATAACCCATTGTTTACGCTGCGATAACCCATTGTTTACGCTGCGATAACCCATTGTTTATGCTGCGATAACCCATTGTTTACACTGCGATAACCCATTGTTTACGCTGCGATAACTCATTGTTTATGCTGCGATAACCCATTGTTTACGCTGCAATAACCCATTGTTTACGCTACAATAACTCATTGTTTACGCTGCAATAACTCATTGTTTATGCTGCAATAACTCATTGTTTACACTACAATAACTCATTGTTACGCTGCAATAACTCATTGTTTACACTACAATAACTCATTGTTTACGCTGCAATAACTCATTGTTTACGCTGCAATAACTTATTGTTTACGCTACATTAACTCATTGTTTACGCTGCGATAACTCATTGTTTACGCTGCGATAACTCATTGTTTACGCTACAATAACTAATTGTTTACGCTGCAATAACTCATTGTTTGCGCTGCGATAATTCATTGTTTACGCTGCGGTAATTCATTGTTTACGCTGTGATAACTCATTGTTTACGCTGCAATAACTCATTGTTTGCGCTGCAATAACTCATTGTTTACGCTGCAATAACTCATTGTTTACACTACAATAACTCATTGTTTACGCTGCGGTAATTCATTGTTTACGCTGCAATAATTCATTGTTTACGCTGCAATAACTCATTGTTTACGCTGCGATAACTCATTGTTTACGCTGCGATAATTCATTGTTTACGCTGCGGTAATTCATTGTTTACGCTGCGATAACTCATTGTTTACGCTGCGGTAATTCATTATTTACGCTGCGATAACTCATTGTTTACGCTGCGATAATTCATTGTTTACGCTGCGGTAATTCATTGTTTACGCTGCGATAACTCATTGTTTACGCTGCGGTGATTCATTGTTTACGCTGCAATAACTCATTGTTTACGCAGCAATAACTCATTGTTTACGCAGCAATAACTCATTGTTTACGCAGCAATAACTCATTGTTTACGCTGCAATAACTCATTGTTTACGCTGCGATAACTCATTGTTTACGCTGCGGTAATTCATTGTTTACGCAGCAATAACTCATTGTTTACGCAGCAATAACTCATTGTTTACGCAGCAATAACTCATTGTTTATGCAGCAATAACTCATTGTTTACGCAGCAATAACTCATTGTTTACGCAGCAATAACTCATTGTTTACGCAGCAATAACTCATTGTTTACGCAGCAATAACTCATTGTTTACGCAGCAAAAGCTCATTCTTTGCGCTGCAATAACTCATTGTTTACGCAGCAATAACTCATTGTTTACGCAGCAATAACTCATTGTTTACGCAGCAATAACTCATTGTTTACGCTGCAATAACTCATTGTTTACGCAGCAATAACTCATTGTTTACGCAGCAATAACTCATTGTTTACGCAGCAATAACTCATTGTTTACGCAGCAATAACTCATTCTTTGCGCTGCAATAACTCATTGTTTACGCAGCAATAACTCATTGTTTACGCAGCAATAACTCATTCTTTGCGCTGCAATAACTCATTGTTTGCGCTGCAATAACTCATTGTTTACGCAGCAATAACTCATTGTTTACGCAGCAATAACTCATTCTTTGCGCTGCAATAACTCATTGTTTACGCAACAATAACTCATTGTTTACGCAGCAATAACGCATTGTTTACGCAGCAATAACTCATTGTTAACGCAGCAATAACTCATTGTTTATGCAGCAATAACTCATTGTTTACGCAGCAATAATTCATTGTTTACGCAGCAATAACTCATTGTTTACGCAGCAATAACTCATTGTTTACGCTACAATAACTCATTGTTTACGCAGCAATAACTCATTGTTTACGCAGCAATAACTCATTGTTTACGCAGCAATAACTCATTGTTTACGCAGCAATAACTCATTGTTTATGCAGCAATAACTCATTGTTTACGCAGCAATAACTCATTGTTTACGCAGCAATAACTCATTGTTTACGCAGCAATAACTCATTGTTTACGCAGCAATAACTCATTGTTTACGCAGCAAAAGCTCATTCTTTGCGCTGCAATAACTCATTGTTTACGCAGCAATAACTCATTGTTTACGCAGCAATAACTCATTGTTTACGCAGCAATAACTCATTGTTTACGCTGCAATAACTCATTGTTTACGCAGCAATAACTCATTGTTTACGCTACAATAACTCATTGTTTACGCAGCAATAACTCATTGTTTACGCAGCAATAACTCATTGTTTACGCAGCAATAACTCATTGTTTACGCAGCAATAACTCATTCTTTGCGCTGCAATAACTCATTGTTTACGCAGCAATAACTCATTGTTTACGCAGCAATAACTCATTCTTTGCGCTGCAATAACTCATTGTTTGCGCTGCAATAACTCATTGTTTACGCAGCAATAACTCATTGTTTACGCAGCAATAACTCATTGTTTACGCAGCAATAACTCATTCTTTGCGCTGCAATAACTCATTGTTTACGCAGCAATAACTCATTGTTTACGCAGCAATAACTCATTCTTTGCGCTGCAATAACTCATTGTTTGCGCTGCAATAACTCATTGTTTACGCAGCAATAACTCATTGTTTACGCAGCAATAACTCATTCTTTGCGCTGCAATAACTCATTGTTTACGCAGCAATAACTCATTGTTTACGCAGCAATAACGCATTGTTTACGCAGCAATAACTCATTGTTAACGCAGCAATAACTCATTGTTTATGCAGCAATAACTCATTGTTTACGCAGCAATAATTCATTGTTTACGCAGCAATAACTCATTGTTTACGCAGCAATAACTCATTGTTTACGCTACAATAACTCATTGTTTACGCTACAATAACTCATTGTTTACGCAGCAATAACTCATTGTTTACGCAGCAATAACTCATTGTTTACGCTTTTAACATACTTTCGAAATTTTATAGTTATGTTGCATCTAGTTATTCAGCAACTGACGTGTTCACGTTATTCAGTGTCTTAACACTGGAAATGTTCTCTCTTGTGGTTAATTTGTCTTATCCACTTGGGCTGGACGGTAGAGCGACGGTCTCGCTTCATGCAGGTCGGCGTTCAATCCCCTGACCGTCCATAAGTGGTTGGTCACTATTCCTTCCCTCCGTACTGTTGTTCTGCTAATCCCTTCTAAGCGCTATATAGCCGTAATGACGTAGTGCTTCCACCTGGTAATTACCTTACCACTGTAATTAATAATTAATAATAATTGTCTCACAGTTTCCATCAATGACCACTTGTCATGCTGTTTTTTTGTTTTGCAAAATGCTGCTTAATCTACTGTGTCAATTTTCCTTACAATTTTAATAGACTGCTACCAAAATATACTGTATACTATAGTAGTTGGCGTCCATCAGTCTCAGGAGACTATGGAGTTGTGCTCTGGTTGTTGGTCTAGAGTGGCCTCTCCAGGGCGCAAAGCCAGGGTAGGTTGATACGGAGGAGAAGCTGTTACCCATGCAGCAGGTTCTCCCTCACCTCTCCACGGCGCCGAAAATCTCCAAATGGAAAGACAAACGCCAATATACCACATTCATTTACATGTCATTCACTATGGGGATTACGAAGCTTGGGCATCAAGAGAAGTGATCCCAAGGTAACTAACTGCAACCCAATGGAACTTGACCTCGTGGCTGCCTCTCTTGCACAGGAGAATTAGGTGATCCACGCCCTAAGGTATCTACAATAGTGTGGTATATATATATATATATATATATATATATATATATATATATATATATATATATATATATATATATATATATATATATATATATTTGTCTTGGCTGACAGAGGCCTTTCTGAGGTTGTCACGACGAAACTATAGCACGTATAATATTATATAGATCATAAACTCTTTATCCTTTCCTCAGTAAATTCATACGATTGAAATATTTATTCAATTTAAAAATACCAAAGTCAAAACAATGTAAAGGGAGCCGCCGGAAAAGTTCACACGAGAGGTGTTAGTGATGATAATATTGTTCAAGTGACATCCGTGTGCACTTAATCCCTGTGCACTTAATCCGTGTACACTTAATCTGTGTGCACTTAATCCGTGTACCATTAATCCGAGTGCACTTAATCCGTGTACACTTAATCCCTGTGCACTTAATCCGTGTACACTTAATCCGTGTGCACTTAATCCGTGTACACTTAATCCGTGTGCACTTAATCCGTGTACACTTAATCTGTGTGCACTTAATCCGTGTACCATTAATCCGAGTGCACTTAATCCGTGTGCACTTAATCCGTGTACACTTAATCCCTGTGCACTTAATCCGTGTACACTTAATCCCTGTGCACTTAATCCGTGTACACTTAATCCGTGTGCACTTAATCCGTGTACACTTAATCTGTGTGCACTTAATCCGTGTACCCTTAATCCGAGTGCACTTAATCCCTGTGCACTTAATCCGTGTACACTTAATCCCTGTGCACTTAATCCGTGTACACTTAATCTGTGTGCACTTAATCCGTGTACCATTAATCCGAGTGCACTTAATCCGTGTGCACTTAATCCGTGTACACTTAATCCCTGTGCACTTAATCCGTGTACACTTAATCCGTGTGCACTTAATCCGTGTACACTTAATCCGTGTGCACTTAATCCGTGTACACTTAATCTGTGTGCACTTAATCCGTGTACCCTTAATCCGAGTGCACTTAATCCGTGTACACTTAATCCGTTACCTGCGGACCGTATTGAACGTTATGTTCACTAAGCGGAAGTGATCGACTGGGAACTATTTAAGTGAGCTCCAAGAGCTTGTTGAGCTCCGTGTCCAGGTGTGTTGACTACCAACGGTGTGGGCAGGAGCCGGGTGGGGCTCTATCACGCCGTGAGAGTTGAGTACCCGAGTACCAGAGCTCCTGGTACTTAAGACCTTGTCGTGGACGAAGGAGAAGTGTGTTGTTCAGTGCATCATGTCTGAGTACTCGGTGTCATGTCTGAGTACTCGGTGTCATGTCTGAGTACTCGGTGTCATGTCTGAGTACTCGGTGTCATGTCTGAGTACTCGGTGTCATGCCTGAGTACTCGGTGTCATGTGTGAGTACTCGGTGTCATGCCTGAGTACTCGGTGTCATGCCTGAGTACTCGGTGTCATGTGTGAGTACTCGGTGTTATGTCTGGGTACTCGGTGTCATGTCTGAGTACTCGGTGTCATGTCTGAGTACTCGGTGTCATGCCTGAGTACTCGGTGTCATGTGTGAGTACTCGGTGTCATGTCTTGGTACTCGGTGTCATGTCTGAGTACTCGGTGTCATGTCTGAGTACTCGGTGTCATGTCTGAGTACTCGGTGTCATGTGTGAGTACTCGGTGTCATGCCTGAGTACTCGGTGTCATGTCTGAGTACTCGGTGTCATGCCTGAGAACTCGGTGTCATGTGTGAGTACTCGGTGTCATGCCTGAGTACTCGGTGTCATGTCTGAGTACTCGGTGTCATGCCTTAGTACTAGGTGTCATGTCTGAGTACTCGGTGATATGTCTGGGTACTCGATGTCATGTCTGAGTACTCGGTGTCGTGCCCGAGTACTCGGTGTCATGTCTGAGTACTCGGTGTCATGTCTGAGTACTCGGTGTCATGTCTGAGAACTCGGTGTCATGTCTGAGTACTTGGTATCATGCCCGAGTACTCGGTGTCATGTCTGAGTACTCGGTGTCATGCCTGAGCACTCGGTGTCATGCCTGAGTACTCGGTGTCTTGTCTGAGTATTCGGTGTCATGTCTGAGTACTCGGTGTCATGCCCGAGTACTCGGTGTCATGCCCGAGTACTCGGTGTCATGCCTGAGTACTCGGTGTCATGCCTGAGTACTCGGTGTCATGCCTGAGTACTCGGTGTCATGTCTGAGTACTCGGTGTCATGCCTGAGTACTCGGTGTCATGCCCGAGTACTCGGTGTCATGTCTGAGTACTCGGTGTCATGCCTGAGTACTCGGTGTCATGCCTGAGTACTCGGTGTTATGTCTGAGTACTCGGTGTCATGCCTGAGTACTCGGTGTCATGCCCGAGTACTCGGTGTCATGTCGGAGTACTCGGTGTCATGCCTGAGTACTCGGTGTCATGTCTGAGTACTCGGTGTCATGTCTGAGTACTCGGTGTCATGTCTGAGTACTTGGTATCATGCCCGAGTACTCAGTGTCATGTCTGAGTACTTGGTATCATGCCCGAGTACTCGGTGTCATGTCTGAGTACTCGGTGTCATGTCTGAGTACTCAGTGTCATGTCTGAGTACTCGGTGTCATGTCTGAGTACTCGGTGTCATGCCTGAGTACTCGATGTCATGTCTGAGTACTCGGTGTCATGTCTGAGTACTCGGTGTCATGTCTGAGTACTCGGTGTCATGCCTGAGTACTCGATGTCATGTCTGAGTACTCGGTGTCATGTCTGAGTACTCGGTGTCATGTCTGAGTACTCGGTGTCATGTCTGAGTACTCGGTGTCATGTCTGAGTACTCGGTGTCATGTCTGAGTACTCGGTGTCATGTCTGAGTACTCGGTGTCATGTCTGAGTACTCGGTGTCATTTCTGAGTACTCGGTGTCATGTCTGAGTACTTGGTGTCATGTCTGAGTACTTGGTGTCATGCCTGAGTACTCGGTGTCATGTCTGAGTACTCGGCGTCATGTCTGAGTACTCGGTGTCATGTCTGAGTACTCGGTGTCATGCCTGAGTACTCTGTGTCATGTTTGACTACTCTGTGTCATGTCTGAGTACTCGGTGTCATGCCTGAGTACTCTGTGTCATGTCTGACTACTCGGTGTCATGCCTGAGTACTCTGTGTCATGCCTGAGTACTCGGTGTCATGCCTGAGTACTCGGTGTCATGTCTGAGTACTCGGTGTCATGCCTGACTACTCGGTGTCATGCCCGAGTACTCGGTGTCATGTCTGAGTACTCGGTGTCATGCCTGAGTACTCGGTGTCATGTCTGAGTACTCGGTGTCATGTCTGAGTACTCGGTGTCATGTCTGAGTACTTGGTATCATGCCCGAGTACTCAGTGTCATGTCTGAGTACTTGGTATCATGCCCTAGTACTCGGTGTCATGTCTGAGTACTTGGTATCATGCCCGAGTACTCGGTGTCATGCCCGAGTACTCGGTGTCAGGCCTGAGTACTCGGTGTCTTGTCTGAGTACTCGGTGTCATGTCTGAGTACTCGGTGTCATGTCTGAGTACTCGGTGTCATGTCTGAGTAATCGGTGTCATGTCTGAGTACTCGGTGTCATGTCTGAGAACTCGGTGTCATGTCTGAGTACTTGGTGTCATGTCTGAGTACTTGGTGTCATGCCTGAGTACTCGGTGTCATGTCTGAGTACTCGGCGTCATGTCTGAGTACTCGGTGTCATGTCTGAGTACTCGGTGTCATGCCTGAGTACTCGGTGTCATGTCTGAGTACTCGGTGTCATGTCTGAGTACTCGGTGTCATGTCTGAGTACTCGGTGTCATGTCTGAGTACTTGGTGTCATGTCTGAGTACTTGGTGTCATGCCTGAGTACTCGGTGTCATGCCTGAGTACTCGGTGTCATGTCTGAGTACTCGGCGTCATGTCTGAGTACTCCGTGTCATGTCTGAGTACTCGGTGTCATGCCTGAGTACTTGGTGTCATGTCTGAGTACTCGGTGTCATGTCTGAGTACTCGGTGTCATGTCTGAGAACTCGGTGTCATGTCTGAGTACTTGGTATCATGCCCGAGTACTCGGTGTCATGTCTGAGTACTCGGTGTCATGCCTGAGTACTCGGTGTCATGCCTGAGTACTCGGTGTCATGTCTTAGTACTCGATGTCATGTTTGAGTACTCGGTGTCATGTCTGAGTACTTGGTATCATGCCCGAATACTCGGTGTCATGTCTGAGTACTCG
>NC_091180.1:31388642-31408642 GCF_040958095.1 Procambarus clarkii
ACTCCTCTACAACCCCCTTCCTGGGTCGTACTCCTCTACGACTCCTTGCCTGGTCGTACTCCTCTACGACCGCTTGCCTGGTCATACTCCTCTACGACCCTTGCCTGGTCGTACTCTGCTACGACCCTTGCCTGGTCGTCTCGTCCCTACCACAGGCACACACCACCCTCCTGGCCCACTCGGCACTCTGGTATCTCCAGCTTTAAGACGTTCCGAAACTTGTACAGAACGAGAATTGCATTTTCTTTTAAGACGATTGCAAGGATCTATCTTCCTTCACGCTGAGAGTTGTGTTGATGCGCACCAGGAGGCCTGCACGGGCCTCCGTAGCTGATGGCCTCATGGACTTCCTCCTCTCACTACGCCTTCCTGAAATGTTCCCAAGATGTTGTTTGTCAGTCGTGTGTGTGTGTGTGTGTGTGTGTGTGAGTGTGTGTGTGTGTGTGTGTGTGTGTGTGTGTGTGTGTGTGTGTGTGTGTGTGTGTGTGTGTGTGTGTGTGTGTGTGTGGAACAGAACCCAACAGGCATATTACAACTACTAGTTTTCTGTTTTTGAAATCAAAGGGAATGACCGATTTAGTGCGTCTTCGCCCCATAGTGGGCCCGTCAACATTTTCAAAGGCATAGGTGAGGCGGGGGGCAAGATAGCTGGTTCAACGGAACACATAACCAAAGAAGATATTTACAGCCTCGCGCACATACGGGTTATTCAAGCCCATGCCACCTCTTGGGTGGCTTAATAATAATCAGTCCTGTCGAGACCTGTGTCAACCCGGCGCTCAAAAACACACACACAGCTCTCGGTGGAAGCAGGTTGACGAGCATCTCAATTGCTGGTTGAGAGTGTTTGATGTGTAGTACTTCGGCAATGTCTAGTCGTTTATTGTCGTGTAGCTGCCAGTTATTTCCTTGTTGTTCAAGATATCTCTGGCGATGATCTGCTTGTGTGTAGAAATTATATGCGCTTTGAAAAAGCCTTGTTATTTGTGCATTTTCGTGCGCTTTGAGTGATACGAATGATACGTATGGACATAGTGAATAATTGTTATTTTATTTAATATGTCGATGATATCAGTAAAAGGAAGGTGAACTGCCAAGCTACCTTGTATGAGAAGGCTAACAAGACACTGTCTGTTCCACCTATTAAACTATTCTACAGGAACTTTATTTTCACGGCTCACAAATCAGTCCTGAAAGACGTTATTGATAGACACGTGGCGCCTCTACCGACTCGAACCACAAGATAGAGACTACAAGAGCAGCAACAATACCAACTTGTTCATGAAGAACTCTTCCGACACCAACAGAAACACACCTTCCAAGACACGTATGTCGTCTATGCCTTCACATGTCTACGTGGGATCTCTCAGCCCCAATGATCTCAATATATTGGCAAGACGACAACGTATCATTCAAAGCGCATGAAAAGGCACAAATAACAAGGCTTTTTCAAAGCGCATATAATTTCTACACACAACCAGATCATCACCAGAGATATCTTATCTCTGAGAGACAGTAGACGTCTAGACATTGCCGAAGCACTGCACATCAAACAATCTCAACCAGCAATTGATTAACTCTAAAAGGCCTATTGGCCGATGAAACACCTTACTTAACCGATTGATTTATGACGGCAAAGCCACCCCAAGAGGTGTAAGGGCATGAATAACCCGTAAAAACGTAAATCAAACTTATTTAACCCAATTTTTTCTTTGTTTCGTTGCCCCTGCAAGCACATGTACACTTCACCTGTGCCTCTGTTGATGTTGACAGACTCAACGAAACATCCTTCAGCATACACAGAAAAGATATATATATATAATTTCTAATTGCAAGCGTTGTTAAACAATTTATCTTTCGTAAACATTTAATTTTGAGATACTCTGAACAATTTGATTGAGATATAGATTTACAAATTATAAAAGTGTAACTTTAAATAGGAGTGCAAGCTAAGGTAAATGAAGCTATTTATCCTTAATCCTGCCCATTGAAGGCAAAAGTAGTAGTAAGTAAATAAAAGATAAGTAATGACTTTTTAATTACTAGTAAGTAGTTACAAAAAATATATGAAATTTTATTTAATGCAGAATGATGTTTGGAGATATAAAACTGTGTGTGTGTGTGTGTGTGTGTGTGTGTGTGTGTGTGTGTGTGTGTGTGTGTGTGTGTGTGTGTGTGTGTGTGTGTGTATGTGTGTGTGTGTGTGTGTGTGTGTGTGTGTGTGTGTGTGTGTGTGTGTGTGTGTGTATGTGTGTGTGTGTGTGTGTGTGTGTGTGTGTGTGTGTGTGTGTGTGTGTGTGTGTGTGTGTGTGTGTGTGTGTGTGTGTGTGTGTGTGTGTGTGTCCATTGTGTCAAGTCCACACTTACACATGTGTCCTAGGATGAGTCTATCCCTTCCCCTTGAGCCCCCTAGCCTTCCCTTGAGCCCCTAGCCTTCCCTTGAGCCCCTAGCCTCCCCTTGAGCCCCCCTAGCCTGGAATAGGTAGGGGCGAGCCAGGATCAAGCGCTCGCTGCTCAACCTTCAAGACTCTCCTCCTCCTCCTCCTAACCTGCCCACTTTCCCCTACTCAATTTCCACTTAAAATAGTGTACCGAACTTTTTTTGGTAGTAAAATAAGTATGATTTTATTCTTATTATTCTTATAGCGCCCAGCTGGAATGTTCATTCTATTGGAGTTAGGTCACGCATGATAAACCTTACCATACCCCCAGAATATTCTGTACTTGATGGGAATGATTTAAGTACTGGGGTGAGACGTGTTCCAGACGTGTATGATCAGGGTCTCCTGGTGACTCTCCTGCATGTCGGTAAAGAGTAACTCGGTGTAACTTTGACCCCTGAAGTAGTTAGGAGTTGTGAGGAGTTATGACTCGTCGAGTTATAAGGAGATCTGACCTCTCGTGGATTATTGTAAGGTCATTCATACAGCTTATTATTTATTGTTATAATGCATTTGGTACACATTAAACCTCACGAATTAAACCTCACTTCGGTGGAAGACAGAAGAGTTAGGGGGGATATGATCACCGCATACAAGATTCTCAAAGGAAGTGATAGGGGTAGATAGACATTATTTAACACAAGGGGCACACACACTAGTGGGGACAGGTGGAGTACTTGACAACGGGAGTCACACACAAGGACTCTGAACACCCAAGTGAGTCAGAGAGAGAGAGAGAGAGAGAGAGAGAGAGAGAGAGAGAGAGAGAGAGAGAGAGAGAGAGAGAGAGAGAGAGAGAGAGAGAACAATAACTACAATACACTAACAAACGAAGTGATTGAGAACAGCTCAATATACAAGTTAACACCATATAATTCCTAAGTATTAATGCTGTACTTCACAAGTGAAACAATGAGTAAAGTCCGGGGCTGAGGAGCTGGAGCCTACTGCCAACCTTACCTCACCTGAAGACAGACAGACAACGTCTCAATATCGCGGGAAGACGCTGATCACCGTCTGCATATTCCAGACGGAACGTGTCGCAAGGAAAAACATTTTTTTAGTCAAGATGCGGCGCTGTGAAGCACCAAGAACCATCTGTTCACCACGGCGACGGCTTCGCTTCTTGTAAGACGGTCAGAGTGGTTGGGCAACATTCCTTCCCTCCGCCCCCATCCCAGGGCGTGGTCCTTATATACCTTCTAAGAGGTATATAGTCATACTGGCTTAGCACTTGCTTCTGACACTTAGCTTACGTTACAGTGACTGTGGCACTGCAAAGACTGCTGTGACGACACCAGTCTGCGTTCACTGCCACCACCACGTCACAGCTGCTTACTGTTGCATCATCAAGATTGATTTATTACCTCGCTGCATGGGTCACTACTTCAGAAAGTAGTAATAACAACCTTACAGCCGACATGGCACTCTCAAGGACAACAGAAGAGACAACACCTGTCAGATCAGTCTGTGACACCAGTGCCACCAGTTATCCAGAGTGCCAGGCATCAGGGTGGCACTAGTTTAACGTCTTGCTCAGTGCCACAGGTGTTGGCGGTGAGGTGCCACCAGCCAACAGGTGTCTTCCACACAGGGTTGGAAATGTTAGGTTCTTTGGTTCTGGTAATTACAGGTGCGTCCCCGTGTCGTTTGTTGTTGCCATGGTGACATCTCTCGCTCGATACTCTCCTGCCCTACACTCTCACCTCCTTCCTCTCTCTCTCTCTCTCTCTCTCTCTCTCTCTCTCTCTCTCTCTCTCTCTCTCTCTCTCTCTCTCTCTCTCTCTCTCTCTCTCTCTCTCTCTTTCCATTTTTCCTCTGTGTTCTTTGGTAGCCAGTATGGCCCTTCCCTCCACCTTCCATCCTTCAAGCAATACAAAACATGGACGCCTCCCATGTACAGGGAGAGGCCCATGCCCAATACGAGCTTCATCGACATCCTCTCCCATATAATGCGGGGCTGTTGGTCACGTCTCATTGATGCTGTACTGGTGAGTGTAGTTATAAGTCAAAAGCCTGCGTACGGAGATGGTTTAGACATCTGAGAACTTGAAGACGGTAGGGATCTTGTCGATAAGATATGACAGCCAGGAGGGACGCTGCCATAATGTTACAGGGGCACAAGCCGCTATATATGGGAAGTGATGGCCGCGTTCAGGAGTGGAGTAGATAATAGAGTCACTCCTGCAAGCACAGGAACACCAACTGATGTTTCAAGTGTAGAGGTTGGTGTGGAAATGCTCTTGGAAGACATTAAACAGGAGGTTTAAGTTTTGCTTGTGTTTAAACTCGGAGGAAACTCGACAGACACTCCGGAAAGGCATGAATCCTTAATCAGGTATTTATTAAAAACAATATAGTCTGAAACAGGTATTCAAGAGTGAGGTGGTGGTCCTCTGAAGGTGCCCTTAGTGCAGTGTGACAGCCACCAGGCCTCTCCCACACTTCTCTTGAAAGGCTGTGTGAAATGCATGAAATGTGTGAAATGAAGACAGAAGAGTAAGGGGAGACATGGTCACTACCTACAAAATTCTCAGAGGAATTAACAGGGTAAACAAGGATAAACTATTCAACACTGGTGGTACGCGAACAAGGGGACACAAGTGGAAACTGAGTACCCACATGAGCCACAGGGAAGTTAGAAGGAACTTTTTCAGTGTCAGAGTAGTTAACAGGTGGAATGCATTAGGCAGTGATGTGGTGGAGGCTGACTCCATACACAGTTTCAAGTGTAGATATGATAGAGCCCAGTAGGCTCAGGAATCTGTACACCAGTTGATTGACAGTTGAGAGGCGGGACCAAAGAGCCAAAGCTCAACCCCGCAAGCACAACTAGGTGAGTACACATACACAGGGACCTCGCAGCTGAGTGAATAGCGCTCGGGGGGTCGTAGTCCTAACGTTCCGAGTTCGAATCCCGGCCGAGGTAGAAACAAATGGGCAGAGTTTCTTTCACCCTGAATCCCCTGTTCACCTAACAGTAAATAGGTACCTAGGAGTTAGACAGTTGCTACGGGCTGCTTCTTGGATGTGTGTGTGTGTGTGTTTGATAAGTATATGTAGTAGACATAATTATTAACTTATAAATAACTCCAATTATTAATTATAATAGGGGAAAATTTATCAATTAGAGAGGCGGGGTCCAAGAGCTAATAGCTCGATTCTGCAGGCAGAAATACACACATAAACAGATACATACACAAGAACATACACATGCTCTCACACACAGACACGCACACTCACACACAGACACGCACACTCACACACAGACACGCACACACACACACAGACACGCACACACACACACAGACACGCACACTCACACACAGACACGCACACACACACACACACACGCACACACACACACAGACACGCACACTCGCACACAGACACGCACACACACACACACACACGCACACACACACACAGACACGCACACTCACACACAGACACGCACACACACACACACACACGCACACTCACACACACACACGCACACTCACACACACACACGCACACTCACACACAGACACGCACACTCACACACAGACACACACACACACACACACACACATTCACTCACTGAGGAAATATGTATTTCAACAAGTTATATATTTTTATTTGATAAGATTGTTTTGTTAATTTTCTGATGTATTTTATTTATGTATTAAGTAATTTGTTATTAATTTACAGTAATAACTATGTGCAGATTTTTCTTTCTTATCATTTATTATTATATAAATATATATATATATATATATATATATATATATATATATATATATATATATATATATATATATATATATATATATATATATATATATCATATGCAGTTGGGTTGAAAACATTTTAACAATATTTTCACCTCTTTCAAATGTGGTTTATTATGCTACATTAATATGATTTGAATGTGTGTGTGTGTGTGTGTGTGTGTGTGTGTGTGTGTGTGTGTGTGTGTGTGTGTGTGTGTGTGTGTGTGCACGCTATTAGTATGTCTAATAGCGTGCATACATGTGCACGCATTCGTATGTGTATTTTTACGCTTGTGTGTATCAATGTGTGTTTATGTAGGTGTCCCTGTGTATGTATGCTATATATATATATATATATATATATATATATATATATATATATATATATATATATATATATATATATATATATATATATATATATATATATATCAGCACACTAAAATAGATCAATACCTGCAACATATATATTTGCAAAACGTATCGCAAACAGTTACATTGTAAATGGAAAAAAAAATCCAATTTCCCTTCAATCGAATCCGTCTCAAAATGTCCACATAATTCACAAGCACCGGAAGCCTGGCCACTGCAGGAGCCAGATTCACGAAGCAGTTACGCAAGCACTTACGAACCTGGAGCCAGATTCACGAAGCAGTTACGCAAGCACTTACGAACCTGGGGTCAGATTCACGAAGCAGTTACGCAAGCACTTACGAACCTGGGGTCAGATTCACGAAGCAGTTACGCAAGCACTTACGAACCTGGGGTCAGATTCACGAAGCAGTTACGCAAGCACTTACGAACCTGGGGTCAGATTCACGAAGCAGGGCAAGCACTTACGAACGTGTCCATCTTTCCTCAATCTTTGACGGCTTTGGTTACATTTATTAAACAGTTTACAAGCATGAAAACTTGCCAATCAACTGTTGTTATTGTTATAAACAGTCTCCTGGTGCTTCGGAGCTCATTAACTGTTTAATAATTGTAAACAAAGCCGCCAAAGATTGAGAAAAGATGTATAGGTTCGTAAGTGCTTGCGTAACTGCTTCGTGAATCTGGCCCCAGGTTCGTTAGTGCTTGCGTAACTGCTTCGTGAATCTGGCCCCTGGTTCGTAAGTGCTTGCGTAACTGCTTCGTGAATCTGGCCCCAGGATCGTAAGTGCTTGCGTAACTGCTTCGTGAATCTGGCCCCAGGTTCGTAAGTGCTTGCGTAACTGCTTCGTGAATCTGGCCCCAGGTTCGTAAGTGCATGCGTAAATGCTTCGTGAATCTGGCCCCAGGTTCGTAAGTGCTTGCGTAAATGCGTCGTGAATCTGGCCCCAGGGTCGTAAGTGCTTGCGTAACTGCTTCGTGAATCTGGCCCCAAGTTCATAAGTGCTTGCGTAAGTGCGTCGTGAATCTGGCCCCAGGTTCGTAAGTGCTTGCGTAACAGCTTCGTGAATCTGGCCCTTGTTTCGCTGTGGAGACCAAATAAAAATAATATACTCTGTTTAAATACAATAAATGGGAATATTTACCCCTGGTCACCTGACTAGTTTAGAAGCACTAATCACCTCGTTAGGGAGGGGGGAAAAAACTCAAACAATTCACACACCGTTTTTGTTCCACATTCTGTTCTCTTCCTTGAAATCTATTATATATATATATATATATATATATATATATATATATATATATATATATATATATATATATATATATATATATATATACAATCTTTGGACAACACCCACCAGTGGGCCTCGAACCCAGAAAGCACAACTACCTTCCAGTAGCTGCCATAACTAGTACGCCTTAACCTACTACACCACTCAGACCCTTAAAAGAAGTAGAGATTTCGAGGTATATATACACCTCAAATATCCCCACTTCCCAAGGGCACCAGACTAGTGAGGGGTTACTATACGTTTTTCATCAAGCCACTGTTAATGTGGTAGAACTTAATATGGCAGCTACTGGAAGGTAGTTGTGCTTTCTGGGTTCGAGGCCCACTGGTGGGTGTTGTCCAAAGATTGTTAATCTTGTGGTTTAAGCAAGTATAGGCATATATATATATATATATATATATATATATATATATATATGTCGTACCTAATAGCCAGAACTCACTTCTCAGCCTACTATTCAAGGCCCGATTTGCCTAATAAGCCAAGTTTTCCTGAATTAATATATTTACTATAATTTTTTTCTTATGAAATGATAAAGCTACCCTTTTCACTATGTATGAGGTCAATTTTTTTTTATTGGAGTTAAAATTAACGTAGATATATGACCGAACCTAACCAACCCTACCTAACCTAACCTAACCTATATATATAGGTAAGGTTAGGTTAGGTAGCCAAAAAAAGCTAGGTTAGGTTAGGTTAGGTAGGTTAGGTAGACGAAAAAACATTAATTCATGAAAACTTGGCTTATTAGGCAAATCGGGCCTTGCATAGTAGGCTGAGAAGTGAGTTCTGGCTACTAGGTACGACATATATATATATATATATATATATATATTTATATATATATATTTATATTTTAACTTTTTTTTTAACTTATTCGATTTTTTATTTTTAAAATTATAAAAAAGTTCTTTATAAAATATGTCACTTGAGTTGTGATGGAGAGGAGTTCTTGGGCTCCTTGAAGCTTACCATTGCACAACAGTTGCTGTGCAACTGTGCCGTGAGGTGCAGGCCTGGCACTGTAGAGTAGCCCTGACACAGCATGGCACTGCTTTGTGTCACCACTGACGCTGGCCACCACACTCACCACTGACGCTGGCCACACTCACCACTGACGCTGGCCACCACACTCACCACTGACGCTGGCCACCACACTCACCACTGACGCTGGCCACCACACTCACCACTGACGCTGGCCACACTCACCACTGACGCTGGCCACACTCACCACTGACGCTGGCCACACTCACCACTGACGCTGGCCACACTCACCACTGACGCTGGCCACACTCACCACTGACGCTGGCCACCACACTCACCACTGACGCTGGCCACCACACTCACCACTGACGCTGGCCACACTCACCACTGACGCTGGCCACACTCACCACTGACGCTGGCCACACTCACCACTGACGCTGGCCACCACACTCACCACTGACGCTGGCCACCACACTCACCACTGACGCTGGCCACCACACTCACCACTGACGCTGGCCACACTCACCACTGACGCTGGCCACACTCACCACTGACGCTGGCCACACTCACCACTGACGCTGGCCACACTCACCACTGACGCTGGCCACCACACTCACCACTGACGCTGGCCACCACACTCACCACTGACGCTGGCCACCACACTCACCACTGACGCTGGCCACCACACTCACCACTGACGCTGGCCACACTCACCACTGACGCTGGCCACCACACTCACCACTGACGCTGGCCACACTCACCACTGACGCTGGCCACACTCACCACTGACGCTGGCCACACTCACCACTGACGCTGGCCACACTCACCACTGACGCTAGCCACACTCACCACTAACACCAACAGAGAGAACCAGTTTACCACTGTATTCACATCACAGTCAGCAGCATAATAGCATCAGCAGGCTACGCCCACCACCACCCCCTGACTCTACCACCACCCTGACCCCCACTACCACCCCTAACCCCCACTACTACCCCCTGACCCCCACTACCACCCCTAACCCCCACTACTACCCCTAACCCCCACTACTACCCCTAACCCCCACTACTACCCCCTGACCCCCACTACCACCCCCTGACCCCCACTACCACCCCTAACCCCCACTACTACCCCTAACCCCCACTACTACCCCCTGACCCCCACTACCACCCCCTGACCCCCACTACCACCCCCTGACCCCCACTACCACCCCCTGACCCCCACTACCACCCCCTGACCCCCACCACCACCCCCTGACCCCCACCATCAGCCCCTGACCCCCACCACCACCCCCTGACCCCCACTACCACCCCTAACCCCCACTACCACCCCCTGACCCCCACTACCACCCCTAACCCCCACTACCACCCCCTGACCCCCACTACCACCCCCTTACCCCCACTACCACCCCCTGACCCCCACTACCACCCCCTGACCCCCACTACCACCCCCTGACCCCCACCACCACCCCCTGACCCCCACCACCACCCCCTGACCCCCACCACCACCCCCTGACCCCCACTACCACCCCCTGACCCCCACTACCACCCCCTGACCCCCACTACCACCCCCTGACCCCCACTACCACCCCCTGACCCCCACTACCACCCCCTGACCCCCACTACAACCCCCTGACCCCCACTACCACCCCCTGACCCCCTCTACCACCCCCTGACCCCCACTACCACCACCACTTGCCTTACAGGTACCCCACTATGGCTGCTCCTGCACATCGCGCCCATCAAGAACGAGAAGGACATCGTGGTGCTGTTCCTGTGCACCTTCAGAGACATCACAGCGCTCAAGCAGCCCATCGAAGCAGAGGACTCCAGAGGTAAGCCTTCACACATGGCTGTAGCTCTCGGGCCCCAGCTCCTCCTGGTGGTCGAGGGGCAAGGGGGGGGGGGGACTGTGGCATATTGCCACGGTCTAAATACAAAAAAATCGTAGATTTTTAGGTCAGAAGAATGTATTTCACAGTGAATTAGATCCCATGTAGGGTTTGAAAGGATCAAAATTTGTTTGGCATCTTTCACTCAAAAGTCCAAAAGCAGCTCAAGTGAGTTTGGTAAATATTATTAGAATTTGGTTAGACTTCGGCCGGAGTCTCTAGTCTGCGGCTGGACTCTCTAGCTTTCGGCTGGACTCTCTAGTCTGCGGTTGGACTCTAGCCTGCGGCTGGACTCCCTAGCCTGTGGCTGGACTCTCTAGCTTTCGGCTGGACTCTCTAGCCTGCAGCTGGACTCTCTGGCCTGCGTCTGAACTCTCTAGCCTGCGGCTGGACTCTTTAGCCTGCGGCTAGGGCCTGACCCCACACGCAGGCTCAGAGAGGTTCAAGATCACATTCATAAGCCACTGAACCACAGGAGAACCACCTCCACCAGTCCCTCCACGGGGTTGACCTACTTCGAAAGCTTATTTAGATGCAATGCAGCTTTGCTAATGGAATTTTGAATTGAGAGTCAGATTTAGAGGATGAATTCAATATAAGCATGAGTTTTAGTCCACCTCTGTTCAGCTGCTGAGGAACTGCATCCCCCTGCTGAAGCAAGGATAGCTGTCAGATGCCGCTGTTACATATCTTTCTTCCATGAATTGCTTCCATTTAACACCCTTCAGATTGAACTCTGGTGCGGCCATACACTGGTATACAAATGATTGTTATGGTGTAATATATAATGTGTGTGTGTATGTTCAACCCCCACATATGGAGCACCCCCCCCAGCCCACATCTGTCTTGCATATGTGTAGTGTATATATGAGTGCCACATGTGTAGTGTACTGGTTAGTGTTTGAGTGCCACATGAGGCTAATTGTACTCTATCTCTATGAAGACCGAGAGCCGGTAGAGCTTATTAATGTCCATTAACATTTTCCAAGATGCAACCCACAACAGTCGACTGATTCACATAGTGACGTTTAGTAATTTACTGCTAAGTGAACAGAAGCATCGGGAGCAAGGAAACATGGCTGAACCTTTCACGGTCCCTGGGAAGCAAACCCGGCATCAGTTACCTGGGAGGGGGGGTCTCTCTCTCTCTCTCTCTCTCTCTCTCTCTCTCTCTCTCTCTCTCTCTCTCTCTCTCTCTCTCTCTCTCTCTCTCTCTCTCTCTCTCTCAGGGACCTGTGGCTGAGTGGTCAGTGCTACGGATTCGTAGTCCTGTGGACCAGGGATCGATCCCAGGCGAATGGCATAAACAAATGGCCATACATTCTTTCACCCTGATGCCCCTGTTACCTAGCAGTAAATAGGTACCTGGGAGTTAGTCTGCTGCTACGGGTTGCTTCCTGGGGGTAACAAAAAGGAGGCCTGGTCGAGGACCGGGCCGCGGGGCCGCTAAGCACCGAAATCATCTCAAGATAATCTCTTCCCTTAAAAAAAAAATTGCAGGTGTTTAGACCTACAAAAAAATATTTAGGAACGGGTGAGGGTTGCCTTTGCCCCCTCTTCAGTCCCTCTTTGGGTGTTGTACGTGCAAAAGGGCACCAACGTAGGAACCTTGTGAGTCAACGGACCACCCGCTGGAGGGGCCGCCCGTGAGAGGCTGCCCTGAGTGGATGATTGGGTGTCCAGGCTGGGGCGAAAGGGAGAACGGGGTCGTTGCACCAGTGTGGGAGAATGGACCAGGCAGTAGGACTCCCCCTGTTAAAAAGGGGGAGCACCGCTGGGGACGATGCATCCTTCCTGCACTGGCCAGCGCTCAGCCTCCCTGGCTGCCCTGGTAGGTGTTATCCCTAGGATCCAGGCCCCATACTATTAGAATTGATGCTGTATGGAAACTGAACCGACCTCTCATACCTAGGCTCGTGGGTGGGCGACCAGGCCCCCGAGTCAGACTGTGATGGAAGACCGGGCTCTGTATCCCCCACTATGTTGGGCCCAGACCAAGCTGCTTCATTGACCCTCCAGACTACCACTCTCAGCTCCCCTCCCACCTCTGTGGTGGGGTTGTGCCCCAAGCTCCCAGTGTTAACCATCTCATCACCTGGAACAGCTCCTTCTCTAATTGTGACCACTGCACCTTTTAACCCCCCCCCCCCTATCTTACTGGGGGTGCTCGGTGCCGTTCCCTCTGCAGATGCACCCACATGACGTTCTACTTCGTTCCAAGCCTTGTTTGGTCCCGCTATATGGATTAATTACTTTAATCTCAACCATGTGGATTCTACACGCCCTGACGATTTTTCCTCCGTAGACACCTTGTTGATTCGGTGGACGCCTTTGTTACTTTTAACCCCACCTGTACTGGTACACACGTCGTTGCTGCTCCTTCTCAGGAAGCAGCTGACCGCCTTAGACTCGTTGTCCAGCATTGGGGAGGCTTCTATTAGGATCTCCAAAAATGACCAGTTAAATGCCAGTATTGGCACGATTATCATCCCGCACCATGTGGCAACTTCTGTTCGGGACTTGAAAGACTACCAAGAGGATATTAAACATCTTTGCAGCCCAAGGCTATGCTGTCCTCCAGGTTGATACGTTCACTCGACCCCCTCGTGGTCGTCGTCATCAGCCTCTTCGAGTTGTGAAAATCACTTTTGATAGTAGGACCCTTCTGCCTTCTATCATTCTTGCTGGTGCCAGACCATGCCAAATTTGGGCATGGTCCCCTCAAATGCACAAGTGCAGTCTGTCAGTGTCCCTTGTGTGGAGACTCAGGTCACTCTAAGACAGAGTGCTTTCTTCTTCCCAAGCTCACTGCATCAATTGATTTGAGACCCATCCTGCCTTCTCCCGCGCGTGTATGCACCACAAATTTGAGGAGGCCATCCTCCATTTGAAACACCGTGACCGTTTGTCTTTTCCTGAGGCGAGATGCCAAGTACGCCGTCTCCCGTATTTCGCTGGCATGTCTTACGCTCATGTGTTGTGCTCCGCCTCTCTTCGCCCTCCCCTCCTTTCTCAATTTCACAACTGTTTCCAGGCCTTGGACCCGGACACACCCACCACCACCTCCCCTTGCTCCTTTATGTTCTGAACCAGAAGGTCCTCCTCCTGGTTCTCCATCTGGTGTTTCCCTCCTTCCTTCGCAGTCTGCCCTGTCTCCTGTGTCCTCTTTCTGGGGTTATTCCTGTCTCCCCCCCCCCCTCCAGCTTTTTCTGGGACCCATAACTCTACTGCTCTCTTGATTCGTACTGATATTCCCTTTGTCCTGCTCTTTTTTCAGTCGCCTATTCAATGTTTTGCAGCCCATATCTTTGTGAGTGATAGTTTTGTAGGTGAGTCTGTTTCATTTATCTTCCTCCAAATGTCCCACTTTCTCTTCCTGATCTTAAGCACCTGTGGAACTCATTACCAGAGCCTGTGCTCCTGTTAGGTGATTTCAACTGTCGGCATACTCTTTGG
The DNA here is from genome assembly GCF_040958095.1 of Procambarus clarkii. Classification (NCBI taxonomy): domain Eukaryota; kingdom Metazoa; phylum Arthropoda; class Malacostraca; order Decapoda; family Cambaridae; genus Procambarus; species Procambarus clarkii. Next base: position 31,402,837 of record NC_091180.1, read on the forward strand.
GGTGATGCGCTGACAAACACCTGGGACCGTCTTGTAGAACCATTCGTCCTCTCTTTCTCTGTCTCTTCTGAATTCTGGTGAACCCACTCATGCGGACTCCCACACTGCTCCTTATTGTCCAAACTGCATTGTCCCTCTTACGGTCGTGCATATCCTTGTTGAATGTCCTGACTTCTAGGATGTACATGTGTTTTGCTTCCCGACCGTCCCTCGCAGTCACTTGTCCCTCGATAGAATTCTTCGTGAATCGGATATTTTTTATATCGTTCGCCTTATGTGCTTTTGTTCTTGTATTAGCATTCCTAGTGATATTTAGCGCCCTATGAATATTCCGCACATTTGATGGGGCTTCATAGCCTTCCCGGCTTGGTGCCTTCTTTTGATAATTACTTACTTACTTGAATATCAAGGCCATTTCGTACATACGTCAAGGTCAGATAGTGCGAGTCTCTTACGTACGTCAAGAGACAACACTTGGTCGGTTGGTTGGTTGGTTGTGTGGTTAACTCCTGGGATGGTTGTGTTACCTGACTATGCATGGTGGTATCTGTTTAAGGTGTGGTAGAACTTCACCAAGAATGATGGTATTTGACCAAGGCTACTGGCACCTGGCCTGGGTGGTTGGTAAGGTGCCACAGGTGTTGGTTGGTACTTGACCAAGAGTGGTAGTTAAGATGCGCATGGTGGTATTTGACAAGTGTGGTATAACAGCTGACACAAGAGTGAGTAATTATCTAACCAAGTAATGGTTGATACCTGGTTATTAATGGCGGTAATTGGCCAGGTATTGATGGTACCACCTGGTGTGGAAGTGGTACTTAAGAGGTGTGTGGCGGCTGGAGGGGGTATTCAGTGTGGGAGGCGGGCAGGTGGTGATCACTTGTGTGTGTTATTGCAGCTTCGGACAGCACCGAGAGCTCTGGGGGAAGGCTGCCGACCAAAAGTAGGTACCGATTGGGCTCTGTGGGTCAAGGTCACCCCAACGCTGTGCTCCCTCCCTCCTCCCCCCCACCACCCCCACCCCCCTCCTCCCCAAGCGACCTTCGCTCTACCGTTGCAAACTTGCCATTTGTGCACTCTGTGTGTTGAGTGCATAGCTCCAACCTAGGTTTTATGATATTAAGATCTGGGCGTAGGACGCGCGGGAGGCGGAAATGATGGCAGCCTCCTTCACCCTGGTTATATCCTCCCCCACGCGTCTAGGGCTTCCATTACGGGGCTATTCATGCCCGTGCCACCTCTTGGGCGGCTTAATCTTCATCAAAAGGGGGGGGGGGCCACCGCGATGTAAGTATGGGTGTGTGTGCGGGCGTAGCGACGAAGAAGAGGAGGAGGAGGGAGCGAACCGCGCGTGGGGGCGGCCATGACAGTACGTCTTGTGACTGTGTCTGTGGAGTGTTGGTGTGTTTGGCCTGCAGCTCCTCAATAGCCCCCCTGCCACCACGCTAATCATACCCCCCCCCCTCTTGAAGCCCCCCCCTGCCACCACGCTAACCATACCCCCCACCCCTTGAAGCCCCCCCTGCCAGCATCCCCCCTCCCCTTTTGCCTGTACCTCCCTCTGAGAGTCCTCACTCCTTGTGTTTGGGGGCACAGAATGGCAACCACTTCTCTCCATCAGCGCCATGACTGCAACGCAGATAACACCTCGGATGCCATATTGTTGCTGCCCACAGCCTTCGCCACCTTATCCGGATTATTTATTCTTGTTACTGTCAATGAGACGGAAGCCATCGTCCCACTGTGGCCGGAGCTGTTGCATTTTTAGAGAAGCAATTTGACGTGCAGGGTCCTCTAAGGGGCGCTGCTGATGTAGGGAAGTGTTTGTTTAGACTAAATATCCAGTTATTGGTGATGTTTAACTCTGTATGACCTCCCCCTCCTTCCTCCTCCACTCCTCCACCTCATTTGTTCGTTGTATGTTGTGTATTTTTTTTTAATACTGTAAACAATCATACTTTATTACTCTCTGTTATCCCCTGAAGGGTGTTGATTGGACCCAAGGGCTGCCTTTTGTATAGTGCTTGTATGCGCTAGGGTCGTGGGTGTATAGTTATAGTGCTGGTAGATGCCTGGTGTAATACCTAGTATATTACACTCCTGCTTCCTTGCCCCACACAGTATATATACATACACACACATGCCTTGGTATATACACACACACGCCTCGCCCACACAGTATATACTGTCACGGGGTGGGGGGGCTGGGGCTCCACTAGCAAGGGGGCTGTTAGGGGCTCAGAAGACAGAGTACTCAGTCTCTCTGATTCACGTGACTCACCAGAGTCACTTGGTCCCACAGAAGAGGACCAGTAATACCCACCACTGTAGGTCTTCGCTCCCACCACTAGGGGTGCCACTGATTCACCCTGGGAGCCCTTTGGTCAACCCGGGGAAACTGCTATTAGCAATTCCGGCCTAGACCCACAGGGGAGTGAAGGAAGACCCAGGCTTACCCTTTAACAATACTTCCCCTGGGTCTTGCCTGCCAGACAAAAGTTGCAGGAATTCCTTTCCCACCTGCGTTTCTCTAAACAAGGTCGCCAGCTGGGTTGATATCTCTGCACCCCAGCAGTGCAGTTCAGTGGGTATACACTATGTTGCTTGTTACCAAAGTGTTGCCACTCCTACAGCATTGATACTGGACCACCAGCCTAGAGTACACTTTCATAAAAGTCTGTGTTACTTTACCACTCTCCAGGCACTAAGAAACTTCTACAGAAAACTTACTGTTCACTAGGTGGGACTATGATGATTACTTTGATGATGATAGGACTATGGGACTATGATTTCGGGACTCCCCGAAATCATCTCAAGTTGATATCCCTCATGTATGTTCATAGAGATCAGTATGGAGGCGCACTTAAACACAATGATAAAATATGTGATATTTACTAACTTAAGCTACATGATCACATATACAATAATGATGATACAGGAATGGACATGATGAATATATAATCTGGAGATTGTCGGCAACTCTTCTCTCACGACCTCTGGCAACTCCATCAGCTGGGCAGATTTAAAAGGGGGTCTCACACGCTCTCGCAGGGGGGCCACTTCGTCAACGTCGGCCACCGTCCCTCCAACTGCCGCGTCATCGACACACATTATCCTCTTCAACAGTCCTGGACACAAGCTGCCTTACAGCATATCCTAATACTAATGTATCAATGTTATACAGAAACATGTATAGATAAATATAATGTGGCCCATCTAGCCTACTCAACAAGGGGTAATGGGAGGAAAACTTAATCTACCTTCAACATTCCTGGTTCACGACGCCTGTCCCTCGATGGTGTGAGGATCCCACAGTTCTTGAGTCAGTCCTTTATGATCCAGTACCGTGCTGCAAGTGCTCAGGTGTTGTGAAGCCTCCGCATCATCTCCGAACCACTCCCAGAGTTTCAGATATCCCAATCCTTGTCCATTCAGTGGGCACTGAGCTAATCACTGTATACACACACTTGTTCCTATCACAAGGCGTTGCTCCTTGCCCTAGGATCGGTGTCGTCCCTCCAACGTGAATGTGACCCGGTTACAGCAAGCCTGCTCGCCACACCGTCCAGACCCCTCAAGCATCAGGCGGCGCCCTCCAACTTCGTCGCCGACCGATTCCTCAAGTTTTGGCAATTCTTTGTCCCATAAACTTGGTTTCTTCTTGCTTCCCAGAAGCACAGGGTCTCCAGTAACAATGGTGAGCTGCGATGGCTAGCTATAACCCACTGAGAGAGACTCCCAGAGCCTCCAGTCCTCGAGAGCTGATCGAGGCACGTCTTCTCACTTTCACAGTCAGATCAACTCTGACGCCACCTCCTCAGGCGCCTCCAGGGGCACTCGATGACGCCACGGCGGAGGCTGATTGGTCGCCCATGGCACGTGACCTAAGCCAGCCAGTCCGCAGCTGGCTGGCGTCCTCCACAAAATGGCAGATCTGCAGGTAGGGGGCGCCAATTTGTTTGTCTCAAGGGCCCTACTTCCCCCTTTACCTACAAACTTAAAAATGTAAATTTCTCCCATATCAGGTGGCCGATTTGGTCGCCACATATATCAACCGACTCCTTTCATCTCAGAGAATCAGCAGGGTAAGCTGATATGACCTTAATGCCGGATTTGGAGAGAAATAGAATGGGCTCCGTAACAATGCACACACGCCTCGCCCACACAGTATATACACACACACACGCCTCGCCCACACAGTATACACACACACACTCCTCGCTCCCATATCCTCTCGTACAGCAGACCTCCCCTGCAGACCACTGGCTGAGACATTTAGTCATTCTTAGCAAGAATGTCACTAGTACTGGCGGCCCTCTATTGTATTGTTTGGCTTTGCTCTACTGTTATTATTTTACCAAAAGAGGACGACAATTTTTCCTCCTCTTAAATTACCCCTTAGTTGATAATTAGTATGAAGTAAATGATCTTAGTCCTAGTTCACAAACCAACTCGTTCTCGCAAATTTAATAAGTCAATATTGACTTATTAAATATGTGCATAGGTGACATACTTAACATAATAGTTTCCCTTGAAAAGCTTCATAGAAAACACCGACCTTACCTAACCTACTTAGTATGTTAAGATAAGCATCTTATTCCTTCGTAATTACAATTATTACCTAACCTAAAATAGGTATAGGTTAAGTAATAATTGTAATTACGAAGCAATAAGATGCTTATCTTAAGATACTAACAAGGTTAGGTAAGGTCGGTGTTTTCTATGAATCTTTTTAAGGGTATCTATTATGTTTAGTATATCACCTATGAACGTAGTTAATAAGTCAATATTGACTTTACGAATTTGCGAGAACGGGTTGCACAAACACACACACACACACACACACACACACACACACACACACACACACACACACACACACACACACACACACACACACACACACACACACACACAGGGGCCTGACGGCTGAGTGGACAGCGCTCGGGATTCGTAGTCCTAATGGCCCGGGTTCGATCCCCGGCTGAGGCGGAAACAAATGGGCAGAGTTTCTTTCACCCTGATGCCCCCTGTTCACCTAGCAGCAAATAGGTACCTGGGAGTTAGACAGCTGCTACGGGCTGCTTCCTGGGGATATATGTGTCTGTGTGTGTGTGTGAAAAAAATAATAATCAGCTGATTGATTGACAGTTGAGAGGCGGGCCCAAAGAGCCAGAGCTCAACCCGTGCAACCACAACTAGGTAAACACACACAGTGTAGTGTGCATGGTGTAAGAGGTGCGCTCTGTGTGATATCATCAGGATAGCGAGTGTTGACACAGTTTTCTTTCTCTCCGCCTACAAGCTGGACTCAGCAAATTCGCCAAGTTGGCGCGCTCTGTGACGCGGAGCAGGTCGGTGTTGGTGACGCAGTTCTCCTCCCACCTGCCCGTCATGAAGGACGTGGCCAAGCAGTCCAACATCACCCATGTGAGTACACGTAGGCCTCATTGTTACAGTACCGTAGGCCTCTCTAAGAGTACAGTACCGTAGGGTGAAGGGAGGGGGGTACAGTACCGTAGGGTGAAGGGAGGGGGGGCTACAGTACCGTAGGCCTCTCTAAGAGTACAGTACCGTAGGGTGAAGGGAGGGGGGGTGGTTACAGTACCATAGGCCTCTCTGTTGCTGTGTCTTCTTCACCTTCTTCCAGCCCATCACTTGTGGCTGGACGGTATAGAGTGATGGTCTCGCGTCATGCAGGTCGGCGTTCAATCCCGGACCATCCACAAGTGGTTGGGCACCATTCCTTTCCCCCGTCCGATCCCAAATCATTATTCTGACCCCGTCTCAGTGCTATATAGTCGTG
>NC_091180.1:31413642-31506142 GCF_040958095.1 Procambarus clarkii
GAACTTACAACCCGGGAAGGAAGTCATAAGGTTGTGGCACATTTGGGCGGTAATAAAGCACATACCATGATAGCAGGCACCTTGTGTGATGTACCTGATGATTCAGTAGTATATGGGAAGGATAACTACGTTATCCTGAACCTCGCTAGAGAAAGGACGCGGTCATAAACTAGTGGGGGGGGGGAATATCAAACTTGTTTACCTTTGTTAAAGACATCTGGCGGCGTCCTGTGCTGCTGCTGCTCGTCGTCCAGGAGCCAGATTCACGAAGCAGTTACGCAAGCACTTACGAACGTGTACATCTTTCCTCAATCTTTGACGGCCTTGGTTACATTTATTAAACAGTTTACAAGCATGAAAACTTGCCAATCAACTATTGTTATTGTTATAAACAGCCTCCTGGGGCTTCGGAGCTCATTAACTGTTTAATAATTGTAAACAAAGCCGCCAAAGATTGAGAAAAGATGGACAGGTTCGTAAGTGCTTGCGTAACTGCTTCGTGAATCTGGCCGCAGAGAACATTCCGTCCCACCCTCGTCCTCTTTGTACCATGTTTACACTTGTCTTTCTCAGTACAGTGCTGATCACGACTCGGGAGAGTTGAAAGCGCTACATCACTGTTATCCTTTCCACTTTCACTGTCGTGAACAAATCCACAAGGGCCGTGACGAGGATTCGAACCTACGTCCGAGATCATCCCAGACGCATTGATGCATTACGTTATTGTGATTTGTGTGTGTAGTGTTTCACTGCCGTTATTCTCCATTACTGGATTATCTTTTTTTATCCTTGTTGCATATATATATATATTAGTTAATCTCACATCATAAGCATTCAAAACTACTACAGCAAGCAGGAAATAGGCAATACCTTAGAGACCCACTGGTACTCCATTGGTTCTTTAGCTGAATATTTCATACTCAGCCCGTCCTCCAAACAAAGGCCCTAAGTCTATTCCACCCACCCGCCAAACCCTCTGTTTATGAATGAAAAACGGTTTACACACGACTCACAACTGATGACGTCCGAACACTTCCGGGACAAGTGCTTCACTGACGACTTGTGTTCGAACCACAACGCTGTAAATGCTTCACCCACGTACTACAAATACAAGTAATCGCCAACAGAACCTAAACACCTAACCTAACCAATGCCTAAATATACACAGTATGCTAATATATGTACCAATATTAATTGATTTTTGAGTAAATTATTATTTTGAATGAACAGGATGTTAAAATTGATGAATGCGCCCTTGGGGGTCGACCGCTGGATGGAATGGACAAGGTCTGAGGACAGGTAAAAGGATGTTCTGCGGAACCTAATTTACCCGACAAACCCACGCATAGAAAAACATGAATGTTTGCGAGTCACTTATGATTTAAAGTACATCATATATTGTCCGTTTTGGGGGATTTTGACACCAAAATGCTGTGTGTGTGCCATTTGAAAGCACAGGTTGGTGTTGAGCCGAGGCAGTCTAACCCTATGACGGACTGCAAGCACGATAAAGGTGAACTAGGCAATTAATGTTTAATTATCATAATTATTTAATAATTAATGTTTAATTATTAAAGTGCCAACTCCTTGTCTTGGTGTTATTGAAGACAAAATCATGGTTTTGAATACTAAAACAGAATTTCACTCCCGTTCACCTTATAAATATATCTTGGTGGAAATTTTGGGAAAGGTTTTAACTATCCAAGCGTCAATATGTGAACTAGTATAGGCCTACGTGGGCGTGGGAAAAGGCCTACCAGGGGCAGTGGAAAGGCAGTGGTGGAAACCTGTTCTGGTGAAAACATTCGTTGTGTTCTGTTCTATATGTGCACGCCCATCCCCCCTATTTCCCCCCTCCGTCCACAGGTGCGCCTGCCCCTACACCCACAGGTGCTCCTGCCCCTACACGCACAGGTGTGCCTACCCTACACCCACAGGTGTGCCTTCCCTACACCCACAGGTGTGCCTGCCCTACACCCACAGGTGTGCCTGCCCTACACCCACAGGTGCTCTTGTCCCTACACCCACAGGTGTGCCTGCCCTACACCCACAGGTGTGCTTGCCCTAGACCCACAGGTATGCCTGCCCCTACACCCACAGGTGTGCCTGCCCTACACCCACAGGTGTGCTTGCCCTACACCCACAGGTATGCCTGCCCCTACACCCACAGGTGTGCCTGCCCTACACCCACAGGTGTGCCTGCCCCGACACCCACAGGTGTGCCTGCCCCGACACCCACAGGTGAGCCTGCCCCGACACCCACAGGTGTGCCTGCCCTACACCCACAGGTGAGCCTGCCCTACACCCACAGGTGTGCCTGCCCTACACCCACAGGTGTGCCTGCCCCTACACCCACAGGTGTGCCTGCCCTACACCCACAGGTGTGCCTGCCCCTACACCCACAGGTGTGCCTGCCCCGACACCCACAGGTGTGCCTGCCCTACACCCACAGGTGAGCCTGCCCTACACCCACAGGTGTGCCTGCCCTACACCCACAGGTGTGCCTGCCCCTACACCCACAGGTGTGCCTGCCCTACACCCACAGGTGTGCCTGCCCCTACACCCACAGGTGTGCCTGCCCCGACACCCACAGGTGTGCCTACCCCTACACCCACAGGTGTGCCTGCCCTACACCCACAGGTGTGCCTGCCCCTACACCCACAGGTGTGCCTGCCCTACACCCACAGGTGTGCCTGCCCCTACACCCACAGGTGTGCCTGCCCTACACCCACAGGTGTGCCTGCCCCGACACCCACAGGTGTGCCTGCCCTACACCCACAGGTGAGCCTGCCCTACACCCACAGGTGTGCCTGCCCTACACCCACAGGTGTGCCTGCCCCTACACCCACAGGTGTGCCTGCCCTACACCCACATGTGTGCCTGCCCCTACACCCACAGGTGTGCCTGCCCTACACCCACAGCTGTGCCTGCCCCGACACCCACAGCTGTGCCTACCCCTACACCCACAGGTGTGCCTGCCCTCCACCCACAGGTGTGCCTGCCCTACACCCACAGGTGAGCCTGCCCTACACCCACAGGTGTGCCTGCCCTACACCCACAGGTGTGCCTGCCCCTACACCCACAGGTGTACCTGCCCTACACCCACAGGTGTGCCTGCCCTACACCCACAGGTGTGCCTGCCCCGACACCCACAGGTGTGCCTACCCCTACCCCCACAGGTGTGCCTGCCCTACACCCACAGGTGTGCCTGCCCTACACCCACAGGTGAGCCTGCCCTACACCCACAGGTGTGCTTGCCCTACACCCACAGGTGTGCCTGCCCTACACCCACAGGTGTGCCTGCCCTACACCCACAGGTGTGCCTGCCCTACACCCACAGGTGTGCCTGCCCCTACACCCACAGGTGTGCCTGCCCCTACACCCACAGGTGTGCCTGCCCTACACCCACAGGTGTGCCTGCCCCGACACCCACAGGTGTTCCTACCCCTACACCCACAGGTGTGCCTGCCCTACACCCACAGGTGTGCCTTCCCTACACCCACAGGTGTGTCTGCCCCTACACCCACAGGTGTGCCTGCCCTACACCCACAGGTGTGCCTGCCCCGACACCCACAGGTGTGCCTACCCCTACACCCACAGGTGTGCCTGCCCTACACCCACAGGTGTGCCTGCCCTACACCCACAGGTGAGCCTGCCCTACACCCACAGGTGTGCTTGCCCTATACCCACAGGTGTGCTTGCCCTACACCCACAGGTGTGCCTGCCCTACACCCACAGGTGTGCCCTACACCCACAGGTGTGCCTGCCCCTACACCGACAGGTGTGCCTGCCCTACACCCACAGATGTGCCTGCCCCTACACCCACAGGTGTGCCTGCCCCTACACCCACAGGTGTGCCTGCCCTACGCCCACAGGTGTGCCTGCCCCGACACCCACAGGTGTTCCTACCCCTACACCCACAGGTGTGCCTGCCCCTACACCCACAGGTGTGCCTGCCCCTACACCCACAGGTGTGCCTGCCCTACGCCCACAGGTGTGCCTGCCCCGACACCCACAGGTGTTCCTACCCCTACACCCACAGGTGTGCCTGCCCTACACCCACAGGTGTGCCTGCCCCTAGACCCATAGGTGCGTGTTGACACACTCCCACACCTTTCTGTGTGCTTATGTATAAGTACATGGGTGTGGGTCCACCACCCGCTGCATGGGTTGCCGCTTCCACATTCACCGCCGTACCGTGCTCTCACGTGCTCTCTCGCTCACCCTCACGTGCTCTCTCGCTCACCCCTCACGTGCTGTGTCTCACTCTCACACTGCTCTCTCTCACACCACACTCACGCTCTACTGTAAGGGAGTGGTAGTTCTCATGTGGTGGTAGTTGTGGTGCTTCCCTGGTGGTAGCTGTGGTGGCTGTAGTAGTAGTGCAGTGTTGATAGATAGTGGTAGTTGTGATGGTGCTGGCTGGGTTGTGGTACCCACTTGTTTGTGGTTATAGCAAGGGGGATAATATTGGTCGCGAAATATAACGACTCCCTTAAAAGTGATAGTTTTGCAGCGATGCCCCCCTGGGTAGTAATGGTGGTTGTGAAGAGGGGGGGTGCCGCCCTCTAGGTAGTGAAGATATACCAGTGGGAGATGCGCAATGTCAATAAAAGTACCCAAAACGTAGTATTGGGCGCTGATGTGTGGTGGGTCTGAGGACTAAATAGCCCCCCTGGTGTTAGAGGGGGCAGCTGTCAGCAGTTGGAACGTAGGTCTAATAACTGTAATTTGCTTTAATAACATACATATTTTTCTCATATATATATATATATATATATATATATATATATATATATATATATATATATATATATATATATATATATATATATATATATGTACATAAAACCTATGCCTGGTTAAATTTAACTCGAAGGCTTTGCTATTCTGTATTACTATGTTCATTTTTTAATAGATTATTTGATCTCTGTGAATCTTTATGTTCTTTAAGGGTCTTCAATTCTTGAGTTCTAGACCCTAAATTTTCAGATGTCTAAAAAAAATTCAAGAAAATTGAAATTTTGTAAGAAAGGTGAATTTTTCAAAATCTTGAAAAAAAATCATGAATTGCTAAGGGCTACTTGACGAAGCTTCAAGTCTCATAGAAGGGAGGAGATCCCTGGAAATTTGATCCTTAACCAAATGCTTAACTCAAAAATTAAATATTGCATAACCTCATAGATATTTTTTTTAAATTCTGGAGACCTTGAGCAATAAATCTCTTGATATTCTTAAAAGTTGGAAAATGCCTAAAAAAAAAAATCGTTTTAACCTCTTTTTACAAATTCTTGGGGGTCTGGAAATTGTTTAAATCTCTGGACAATATTCTTGATTCTGGAAAAAAACGTATTTAGGACACCTTGGGAAACTCTTAAGGTGTTTTTATTATATCATTAGAAACGTCTTGAGGATCTTAAAACGTTACTATAACGTTCTTAGAATTCCGGGAAATTTCTTGGGGGTCAAATTTAATTGATTGATACTCATGGATTTTTTTGTATATTCTGTATTTAAAAATAATATTCAAAGCCACAATAAATTTTTGAGATTCTGAGGATAATTAGGATTTCTGCCTGATTGAGATTTTGATGTAGCATGCTGGAACATGTGGCCTGGAAGGCAGGTGTGTGAGTCATGTGTGTATATGTGCACCAGGTGGGCACATGTCGTCAGCGCTTACCAGTAAACAAACGCACGTGTCGTCAGCGCTCACCAGTAAGCAAACGCACGTGTCGTCAGCACTCACTAGTAAACAAACACACGTGTTAGCGCTCACCAGTAAACAAACGCACGTGTGGCTCTCTAAACCTTCAGGAGATTGGGATCTCTATGGACGATGTACCCTCCCGTAGGCTAGAATAAGGACACTTTAATTTGACCGTTTTCTGGACGTTGGGGAACATAAGGAGGACATATGGCCACACGACATTGTTCTGAAGTATGGCGGCAAACCTTCCGAGTCGTCACTCGTTTAAACTTGAAGAAAAATTTCTACTCGGTCCCTAAATTTGACTATAAACTTTTAGTAAGACTTACTATTCTTGCAGAACCTTTCTCACCTAGAGTGTAATTTGTCCCCGGAACAGACAGTGCCTTTCCACATACACGTCCTCTTCCACTGCCGTCCCAGCCTAAGAAAGAGAAGCGCGGGCCCTCCCAGCGATGTTACAGACGACATCCACATCACAAGGAGTAAACATGACAAGGAAATCCTCAAATCTAATCATCACAGGAACCGAGAAACCTTGACCCTAAAAGAGTTTCCCAAGTGATCCTTCGGATAGGGACCCTGTATATAATCCCTTGTTTACATGCTTCATCGAGATGTGGGTAAGGACCTGATACCACCATTCACCTTGCAGGGCATCGGGTCGTTATTCTCGGCGTTAAAGGTGGTTCGACTGTTGCGCCTGGGACGAGTAGTTAGGAAGCTGGACCGTTACTTGGAGTACGGAGCCGCCATGTTGATACTCCTCCTCTGCTTCTATATGTTGGTGGCGCACTGGCTTGCCTGCATCTGGTACAGCATAGGTAGGTGCCCCAGCAGTGCTACATAGGTTCCAGCAGTGCCACACAGGTAGGTGCCCTACCACTGCCACACATTGATGCCGTTATAGAACCTGAACTAACCTGTGTTGCAACCCAAACCATTTTCGGAAGTTTCCTGATAGCATTTTAACTCACAAATAACCACAGACACACATTATTTCATATTAAAAGCTGAATAATTAGGCCACCACCTTTTATAAATGTCTTCCTGATATGTATTGTCTACAGTGTATAACACCTCACTGATGCTGGAAGGAATTTAGACAACCAACATCCCTGCAGGGAGGGATATGTTCTTCATCTCAATTCAGAATGGGATGAAGATTTTTTTTTTAGCATTTTTGGAGAGAGATGCGTCTAGGCCGACGTACTGATGAGTGTTTTTGTCCCTTTACGTATTGACTTTATGTATTTTTCCTTTACGTATTGACGCAAGTGTGTTTTCCTTTACGTATTGACGCAAGTGTGTTTTCCTTAACGAATTGAATTTACGTATTTTTACCTTACGTATTGATGCAAGTGTTTTCCCCATTACATATTTTTCCTTTATGTATTGACGCAAGTGCTTTTCTCTTTACGTATTGACTTTACGTATTTTTCCTTTGCATATTGACACAAGTGTTTTTTCCCTTTACGTATTAACTTTACGTATTTTTCCTTTATGTATTGATACAAGTGTTTTTTTTTCCCTTTGCGTATTGACTTTATGTATTTTTCATTTACGTACTGACGCGAGTGTTTTTCCCTTCGAGCAGGTAAGAGCGACGCGGACAACGGGATCCAGTACTCTTGGTTGTGGAAGCTGGCCAATGTCACGCAGTCCCCCTACGCCTACATCGTCTCCAACGGCTCCAACACGCTGGAGCTCATCAACGGACCCAGCAAGAAGACTATGTACGTAACATCTCTCTACTTCACCATGACGTGCATGACCTCCGTCGGGTTTGGCAACGTCGCGGCGGAGACGGACAATGAGAAGATCTTCACTATCTGCATGATGATTATTGCAGGTACGTCCAGTCCCACACACGTCCAGTTCCACACGTCCAGTCCCACATGTCCAGTTCCACACGTCCAGTTCCACACGTCCAGTTCCACACGTCCATTCCCATACGTCCAGTCCCATACGTCCAGTTCCACACGTCCCATCCCACACGTCCAGTCCTACTCTTCCTTGACACTTCCTAATGTCCATGTGTGTCTGGGCCGCCCACCGGCAATGTACTAATTAATTTCTCAAGACCACTTTCATCAAAAAACAAGTCCACAGGAGCCGTGATGAGGGATCGAACCCATGCATTGGGTATTCTCAGGAGCGCCCTAGGTGACTGCACCACGACCTGGTTAAAAGACTTTGACTCCTGTGGATTTGTTCATTGATGTATCATGATAACGGGATTTATGTGTACTTTCATCAGTTTTCTTTAAGCTACTTATAAACTTTGTACTTGTTTGTGCATCTACATGAAGACTGCAAAAGTCACGTTGGCCTTGGCAAGTCAGCTCCTATATTTATATCCAACAACAATCATTAATTTCTTTAACAAATCCACAAGGGCCGTGACGAGGGTTCAAACCTACGTTCGAAAGGATCCAGATGCTGCCCTAATCGACTGAGCTACGACATGGGTAAAAGAATTGCAACCGGAAAATCATCCTGATTTACCAACGGATCGTAGCTCAGTCGATTAAGGCAGCATCTGGGAATCCTCTCGGACGTAGGTTCGAACCCTCGTCACGACCCTCGTGGGTTTGTTCATTAGATGCATCACGCTATTGTGATTTCTGTGGGTCATTCATTTGTTTGTCTGTCCTGCGCTTGAAACAATCCAGCAACTTTTACGTTATCCGGGAGCCTATTAGTACGAATCGGGACTTATTCAATTTTTTTGTGTCAGTTTTTTCATATTTTGTGTTGATGCATTTAGCAACCTTCTCACCATCCCAATTGTTATTGGCTGAGTGTGGGCTGAAAGCTGTCCACCTTTGGATCAGGAGCAACCTGTCCTCTTACTAATTACGTCGCTTTTCGCACGTATGGGTTACACAAGGCCACAAGTTGCCGTGCTAAAAAAGGTATGGCTGAATTAGCTGTAACCCAAGATTTGCTGGCTGCCAGACTAGTGGCGAGGTATATGTAAAGAATAAAAACAACTTCTACAGCCTAGTCATAGGCCTAGTCTGATGCCTATACACTCAAGTGACCTTACCAGTGAACAAGAAAGGACTCCAGAAGGCTACCTTTTTGTATAATCTTCCCCATCAAATGTCTTGTGTGGGGGGGGGAGGGTCACTGTTTTAAGAACTGGTCTTGCGTCTTGTTGAGGTAAGCAAGAGGCTGAGGTAAACAAGAAGGTACATGATAGCAGATGAGATAACACTATAGCAATTTGCCAACACGGTGATGACCCAAGAATGTGTCAATGTGATGAATTGATTTCATCAAAATAATATTGATTCATCTGCCAATCAAGTTAATGTTCTTTTCAATGAGCATAATTAGGGCATTACATTTAATATATATACATATAGTGTGCATGTGTATGTGTCCCCTATTTCCATCCCAGAACATAGGGACAGGTCCCTTGGATATATCCCCTAAGTCATCTCCAGGTACCATTCCTGAACCTGTGTTCACTTCCCTGGTATCTGAGTCCTTCCCCCTGAACCTGTTTGTCTTGCTCATGAAGCTGTGTTCTCACCCCTCTGAGAATATGTTTATGCCCTGAACCTATGTTCTCGTCCCTCTGAAACTATGTTTACGCCCATGAAACTATATTTATGCCCCCCTCTGAACCTATGTTCTTGCCCTCCCTAAACCTATTATGTCATGCCCTCTGAATATATCTTCTCGCTCCCCACCCCTCTCCCCTTTCTCTCTCTCCCCGTCCCTTCCCCCTTACAGCGCTCCTCTACGCCACCATCTTCGGCCACGTCACCACCATCATCCAGCAGATGACCTCGGCTACCGCCAAGTACCACGAGATGCTGAACAACGTGAGGGAGTTTATGAAGCTCCACGAGGTGCCGAAGGCGCTGTCAGAGCGGGTGATGGATTATGTCGTCTCCACCTGGGCCATGACGAAGGGCATTGACACCAACAAGGTAGAAAATGAGGTACCTATGACCCAACGCGACAGGCCGGAATTATACGAGTGAAAAGCATGCTGGATTGCTTTTTTTAAAAGTGTTTTGATTTTTTTTCTCAATTATTATTTAATTTTTTCTTGGTCTTTTTATTTAACGATTCGCTCTTTTACGCCTTCAAGGACCCACGCGCGTATGTGCTCACTCACACACACACACATACACACTCACACGCACGTGCGCGCACATATACACACACACACATATATATACACACACACACATATACACATATACACTCACACACATATACACACACATATACACACACACACTAAGACACAGATACACATACACATACACACACATATACATACAAGATTCCCAAAGAAATTGATAGAGTAAATAAAGACAGGCTGTTCAACACAAGGGGCACACGAACAAGGGGACACAGGTGGAAACTGAGTACCCACATGAGCCACAGGGACGTTAGAAAGAACTTTTTCAGTGTCAGAATAGTTAACAGATGGAATGCATTAGGCAGTGATGTGGTGGAGGTTGACTCCATACACAGTTTCAAATGTAGATATGATAGAGCCCAGAAAGGCTCAGGAACCTGTACACGAGTTGATTGACATTTGAGAGACAATATTTGTCTTTATCTACACACATGGTTCCCTACCACAGCTCCTGGCACTGGCACTAAATACCATGAACCAAAGAGGTAAGTTAGCCAGCATGGAAGTAGTTTCTCTCTATCGTAGATAGATCTAATTCCACTCACAATCTAAATCCCGTATTTCAATTTGTATTAAAATGAGACAGCCATAATTAATCAAGACAATGAATGCCTTTTTGTAGTTCATTAGAAGTTTGTAATTTGTTTAATTTATGATTGTTGAAAAACTGGAGAGGCGGCCAAACAGCACCCAAAACAAATATATATTGCAATAGAATGACTTAAGCTGCAACAGATATATAAAGCATTTTTCATTACACCTGTGACATGTGATAACTCCTTGTCTCAACGACCAGTCTCAGCGACCTGTCTCAACGACCTGTCTCAACGACCTGTCTCAGCGACCTGTCTCAACGACCTGTCTCAACGACCTGTCTCAACGACCTGTCTCAACGACCTCCGACATGTAACAACGACCTGTGTCTTGTGGGATGGATCTTGTGTTTTGTCCAAACGCCCTGTGACTTATTGCAACGAGTCCTGACTTGTTGCATCGACCTCGTGACTTCTTGCAATGACCTGTGACTTCTGTCAACGATATTTGACTTTTGCACTCACCTGTGTGTGTGTCGTGGCACTCACCTGTGTGTGTCGTGGCACTCACCTGTGTGTGTCGTGGCACTCATCTGTGTGTCGTGGAACTCACCTGTGTGTGTCGTGGCACTCACCTGTGTGTGTCGTGGCACTCACCTGTGTGTGTCGTGGCACTCACCTGTGTGTGTCGTGGCACTCACCTGTGTGTGTCGTGGCACTCACCTGTGTGTGTCGTGGCACTCACCTGTGTGTGTCGTGGCACTCACCTGTGTGTCGTGGCACTCACCTGTGTGTGTCGTGGCACTCATCTGTGTGTCGTGGCACTCACCTGTGTGTGTCGTGGCACTCACCTGTGTGTGTCGTGGCACTCACCTGTGTGTGTCGTGGCACTCACCTGTGTGTCGTGGCACTCACCTGTGTGTGTCGTGGCACTCACCTTTGTGTGTCGTGGCACTCACCTGTGAGTCGTGGCACTCACCTGCGTGTGTCGTGGCACTCATCTGTGTGTCGTGGCACTCACCTGTGTGTGTCGTGGCACTCATCTGTGTGTCATGGCACTCACCTGTGTGTGTCGTGGCACTCACCTGTGTGTGTCGTGGCACTCACCTGTGTGTGTCGTGGCACTCACCTGTGTGTGTCGTGGCACTCACCTGTGTGTGTCGTGGCACTCATCTGTGTGTCGTGGCACTCACCTGTGTGTGTCGTGGCACTCACCTGTGTGTGTCGTGGCACTCACCTGTGTGTGTCGTGGCACTCACCTGTGTGTGTCGTGGCACTCACCTGTGTGTGTCGTGGCACTCACCTGTGTGTGTCGTGGCACTCACCTGTGTGTCGTGGCACTCACCTGTGTGTGTCGTGGCACTCACCTGTGTGTGTCGTGGCACTCATCTGTGTGTCGTGGCACTCACCTGTGTGTCGTGGCACTCACCTGTGTGTGCCGTGGCACTCATCTGTGTGTCGTGGCACTCACCTGTGTGTGTCGTGGCACTCACCTGTGTGTCGTGGCACTCATCTGTGTGTCGTGGCACTCACCTGTGTGTCGTGGCACTCACCTGTGTGTGTCGTGGCACTCACCTGTGTGTGTCGTGGCACTCACCTGTGTGTCGTGGCACTCACCTGTGTGTGTCGTGGCACTCATCTGTGTGTCGTGGCACTCATCTGTGTGTGTCGTGGCACTCGTCTGTGTCGTGGTATTCATCTGTGTGTCGTGGCACTCATCTGTGTTTCGTGGCACTCATCTGTGTGTGTCGTGGCACTCATCTGTGTGTGTCGTGGCACTCATCTGTGTGTGTCGTGGCACTCATCTGTGTCGTGCCACTCATCTGTGTGTCGTGGCACTCATCTGTGTGTCGTGGCACTCATCTGTGTGTCGTGGCACTCATCTGTGTGTGTCGTGGCACTCATCTGTGTGTCGTGGCACTCATCTGTGTCGTGGCACTCACCTGTGTGTGTCGTGGCACTCATCTGTGTGTTTCGTGGCGCTCTCCTGTGTGTGTCGTGGCACTCATCTGTGTGTCGTGGCACTCACCTGTGTATCTTGGCACTCATCTGTGTGTCGTGGCACTCACCTGTGTGTCGTGGCACTCACCTGTGTGTGTCGTGGCATTCAGCTGTGTGTCGTGGCACTCACCTGTGTGTGTCGTGGCATTCACCTGTGTGTCGTGGCACTCACCTGTGTGTCGTGGCACTCACCTGTGTGTGTCGTGGCATTCACCTGTGTGTCGTGGCACTCACCTGTGTGTGTCGTGGCATTCACCTGTGTGTCGTGGCACTCACCTGTGTGTGTCGTGGCACTCACCTGTGTGTGTCGTGGCATTCACCTGTGTGTCGTGGCACTCACCTGTGTGTGTCGTGGCACTCACCTGTGTGTGTCGTGGCATTCACCTGTGTGTCATGGCACTCACCTGTGTGTCGTGGCACTCTTAGCGTCGACACTGACCTGTGGTTAATGTCATATATGTGTTGTTATTATTTCCTGCTTCCTAACAGTTGCATATCGACATACTGACGTATTGAATGTTGCAAATTCTCTCAGATACGGTCAATGTGGGGACCATTAACCTCTTGGCACCGACGCGTTAGGTTTGATGCTACAGGCATCACGAGCATTCTGACACAAACACACATACACCTTGCTATGACACCACAACCCTAACATGACACGACAATACGAAGTGAGCCGCCCCCCTTAACAGCGCGCGTGGGTTCGAATCCTGGGTGGACCTTCCCGGCCACCACACTGCCCCTCTCTCATGGCTCAGATCTTCTCATGCACAACTTTGCTTGCTCTGGTTTTTTCCCTCCGGCAATGGGCGTGATTTGTGATCATTTTTTCTTGCATGCTTTTCACTAGTATAAGACGCGGGTTTCCTCCCAAAGTGAGACTGAGAGAGTGTATATCCCCGACCTTGGCTGCCTCCTGCCCAATGCTACCTAGCAACATTCTTGCATGTTGGGGGCTCTCCGCTCTGCCCATTTTTCCTTCGCACTGCCACAAGCGTTTCGTCTCTTCCTCCAGCTGTAAGGTGCTTGGACCCTTCCGTGTCGGTCCCCTTAGCCTCGGGAGGGAACCCCCGGCTCTGGCCACTGCGTGCAGGTGTTGATAAGTGTGATACAAGTGTTGATAGGTGTGATACAGGTGTCTTATGACCCATCCCCAGCCTCCCCATCCTCTGTCTCATCCCCCATCGTAGGTATAAGACATGTGTCTCAACAATGTGTCTCTCCCTCTTCACCACTCTTCAGTGTAAGTGATACAGACATGTGTTAATGGCCTAACTTCTCACCTGTTCTCTCACACCCTCCTCACACCTCTCTCACACCCCCCCCCCTCCTCACCACCCCCACAACCCCCCCTCACTAGTACCCACACCCGTACCCACACCCGTACCCACACCCGTACCCTTGTAACCAATCAATGTGTTGTAATGCTAGATGTAATTAACCATGAAACAATTAACTTTAGTCACCCGTCTGATGTATATTTAACAAGTAAAGCCTGTCAGCCTACCGAACTAGTAACTAGCTTGACTTTCCAGACGTCAATTTATCTCTATTAACAATTACTGGTCCTTCAACCATCAAACTAGCCTCAACTAGCAACTGCTGACCCCCTTCAAGCATCAAACTAGCCTCAACTAGCAACTGCTGACCCCTTCAAGCATCAAACTAGCCTCAACTAGCAACTGCTGACCCCTTCAAGCATCAAACTAGCCTCAACTAGCAACTGCTGACCCCTTCAAGCATCAAACTAGCCTCAACTAGCAACTGCTGACCCCTACAAGCATCAAACTAGCCTCAACTAGCAACTGCTGACCCCATCAAACATCAAACTAGCCTCAACTAGCAACTGCTGACCGCTTCAAGCATCAAACTAGCCTCAACTAGCAACTGCTGACCCCTTCAAGCATTAAACAAGCCTTAACTAGCAACTGCTGACCCCTTCAAACATCAAACAAGCCTTAACTAGCAACTGCTGACCCCTTCAAGCATTAAACTAGCCTTAACTAGCAACTGCTGACCCCTTCAAGCATCAAACAAGCCTTAACTAGCAACTGCTGATCCCTTCAAGCATTAAACTAGCCTTAACTAGCAACTGCTGACCCCATCAAACATCAAACTAGCCTCAACTAGCAACTGCTGACCGCTTCAAGCATCAAACTAGCCTCAACTAGCAACTGCTGACCCCTTCAAGCATTAAACAAGCCTTAACTAGCAACTGCTGACCCCTTCAAGCATCAAACTAGCCTCAACTAGCAACTGCTGACCCCTTCAAGCATCAAACTAGCCTCAACTAGCAACTGCTGACCCCATCAAACATCAAACTAGCCTCAACTTGCAACTGCTGACCGCTTCAAGCATCAAACTAGCCTCAACTAGCAACTGCTGACCCCTTCAAGCATTAAACAAGCCTTAACTAGCAACTGCTGACCCCTTCAAACATCAAACAAGCCTTAACTAGCAACTGCTGACCCCTTCAAGCATTAAACTAGCCTTAACTAGCAACTGCTGACCCCTTCAAGCATCAAACAAGCCTTAACTAGCAACTGCTGATCCCTTCAAGCATTAAACTAGCCTTAACTAGCAACTGCTGACCCCATCAAACATCAAACTAGCCTCAACCAGCAACTGCTGACCGCTTCAAGCATCAAACTAGCCTCAACTAGCAACTGCTGACCCCTTCAAGCATTAAACAAGCCTTAACTAGCAACTGCTGACCCCTTCAAACATCAAACAAGCCTTAACTAGCAACTGCTGACCCCATCAAGCATCAAACTAGCCTCAACTAGCAGCTGCTGACCCCTTCAAACATCAAACTAGCCTCAACTAGCAACTGCTGACCCCTTCAAGCATCAAACTAGCCTCAACTAGCAACTGCTGACCCCTTCAAACATCAAACTAGCCTCAACTAGCAACTGCTGACCCCTTCAAGCATCAAACTAGCCTCAACTAGCAACTGCTGACCCTTTCAAGCATCAAACTAGCCTCAACTAGCAACTGCTGACGCTTTCAAGCATCAAACTAGCCTCAACTAGCAACTGCTGACCCTTTCAAGCATCAAACTAGCCTCAACTAGCAGCTGCTGACCCCCTTCAAACATCAAACTAGCCTCAACTAGCAACTGCTGACCCCTTCAAGCATCAAACTAGCCTCAACTAGCAACTAGCGTCGACCCTCCAAGCACCACGTCAGCTGACAAGGCCCGTCCTGCTCTTCACCTCTCCCATGTAAACACAGATTAATGTCGCGGAAATATTTTTATCATACAAATTACCACTTTAATGATAACGTTCAATTATATAATTGTTAATTAGATTTTGTTAATTGTGAGGAAATGTTTTGTTCAGTGAGGATATGTTTATTTTTTAAGTGTGTTTACGACTGTAATGTGAAATCTACAGTGATGTACTGTAACCAGATGTCTTGAGTGATACAGTGATGTAGTCGCTGTATCACTGTATTTTGTGACACAGCCATTGGGAGGAACGATGCTTTGGACCCTGGGGAATCGAACGCAGACCAGCAGGGAAGCGAGGCAGTGACTGTACCGTCCAATCCAAGGGGTTGAGTACAGTAAAATACACTTATGTATCTTATGAGGCTGTGGCCACTCACACGTCTAGCCAAAGTGAGGTAAATGTGAGAGTGAGGTAAATGTGAGAGTGAGGTAAACGTGAGAGTGAGGTAAAATTGAGAGTGAGGTAAATGTGAGAGTGAGGTAAACGTGAGAGTGAGGTAAAAGTGAGAGTGAGGTAAACGTGAGAGTGAGGTAAACGTGAGAGTGAGGTAAAAGTGAGAGTGAGGTAAAAGTGAGAGTGAGGTAAAAGTGAGAGTGAGGTAAATGTGAGAGTGAGGTAAATGTGAGAGTGAGGTAAATGTGAGTGAGGTAAATGTGAGAGTGAGGTAAATGTGAGAGTGAGGTAAACGAAAATGTATTTTTTTTTACACATGTCCTCTTTCAGTTTTAATAAGGAAACTTTTCCCTATTAACACTGCTCATAGCACAGTCGATAGAGGGTCGGTCTCATACGCCTGGGGTCCAGGACTCGAGTCTCATTCAGCCCAGGTGAATATGGAATCTATGTCCTCCTTTCTTGCAGGAAAAACAAGAAAAACAGCTGTCCATGTCGACTTTGTCTATTTCCCTCTCAGTATTTTGTATGTAGTGATCATAGCCCCTGTGGCTCTTCTCTTTTTTGTAAGGTTGTGAAACTTGAGTGCATTTAAGTGGCTGTGTGGACAGCGCTCAGGATTCGTTGTCCTAAAGTTCCGGGTTCGATCCCCGGCGGAGGCGGAAACAAATGGGCAGAGTTGCTTTCACCCTGATGCCCACTGTTCACCTAGCAGTAAATAGGTACCTGGGAGTTAGACAGCTGCTACGGGCTGCTTCCAGGGGGATGTGTAACAAAAAGGAGGCCTGGACGAGGGACCGGGCCGCGGGGACGCTAAGCCCCGAAATCATCTCAAGATAACCTGAAGAAGATAACCCCTTGTCTGCAATTCAGTAACTTTTAAATAACTTTTAATATTATGAGTACGTTTTTTTTCTGGGAGGTCTTGTCTCGAGTGACAGATAACAGACAGATGTCGCTTCGAGGGGCGACAAAACAACTTGGCCTCCTTAGCTCGTCGCATTTTGACCTATTACTCTCCCTAAGGCCAAACATTGTAAGTACTAGAAAATGGAAGCTGCTGGCGAAAGTGACGTACTGTCCCGTTTTCTGTTTTGGGTCCTCTGGTAGGTTAGGATAAGGGCACTTTAGTACGACAGTTTCTTGACGTTGAAGCCTCTAGCGATGCAATCAGCTGGGCGCTTCAGAGTTCGTTGCCGGCTCTTTGCACACCAGCTACCACCTCCAGGGATCACTAACATCCCCGCCTTAATGCTCACACACACCAACTCATGCCTAAATGAGCTCTTGGCTCCTAGCCTAATATTCTGTCCTTAAGACAATAAAATGATGAGTAGAAATGTTCACAACATATAAATTACTCTAGCTTGCCTAGATCAAAAGGGGTAAAGGGAGGGACAATTATCTACCTTATTTCACTCCAACCACGAAGCTGACTCGTCCTCTGTTGAGGGATGTTGAGGTTCCTGGTCCTGGCGTCTGCTCTGCCGACGACTAGTTCCCACCACACACACAGGTTCCTCCGTTGCCTTCGTGGTAACGCGTCCTCACCGTGCTAATTCCCAACAGGTACTGCCTTCCTCCTCCTCTTGTCCGGGGTACTGGAGACAGGTACCTCCGTCGTCCTCCTCCACTCTCACTGGTACTGCCGACACCTCGCAGTCCAGCACAGCTTCCCCTCGCCTCACTGCCAGTAGATTTGGCTCGGCCGTAGCTACACGCTTGATGTGTAATACGTGGTCCTCTGGGCGTCCCAGACGTCACCAGCCCAACGTTCCCTCTGCTGCAGACTCTTGATAGAGCTCTTGGCTCTCTAATCCGGTCCGTCCTTGCCTCTGGGCACTCCACGGAAGTTGGATGGCTTCTCAGACTGTCTGCAGAATCGAAGCGCAGCTTAAATCTACTGGTAAAGGCTCTCTAGATCCGGAGCTCGCTCGAGCGCGTCTTCCCTCTATGACGGCTCGTGACGTACTCTTCCCGCCCAGGCGCCAGCTGCCCCGAGAGCCCTCCGCCTCGTGACGTCATACCGCCCGAGGGCTCTCGTCATTGGTCACTCCCGGCACGTGACCTCACCTGGCCAATCAGGTGCCGGGAAGTGTCACGGCGTCTAGGCGGGAAACAGGATGGCTAAGCGCCGTCTTGTGCCCCAAAAGGCACAAGCCCCCTGCATTATCAAACTTAGCTGGCCACTTTGTAGCCAGTTTAGTTACGCTCCACGCTTTCCCACACATGAAAATGTTCCCTGAACATCAGAGAATACTTAGGCTACGGAGATATGACTCTTCTAAGCTGAGAAGGAAGAAATATAGGGGTGGGACACCGTCACAGATGTTTGTCGGTGTGATGTTTGTCAGTGTGCTGTTTGTCGGTGTGATGTTTGTCGGTGTGCTGTTTGTCGGTGTGATGTTTGTCGGTGTGATGTTTGTGGGTGTGATGTTGGTCGGTGTGATGTTTGTCGGTGTGATGTTGGTCGGTGTGATGTTTGTCGGTGTGCTGTTTGTCGGTGTGATGTTTGTCGGTGTGATGTTTGTCGGTGTGATGTTTGTCGGTGTGCTGTTTGTCGGTGTGATGTTTGTCGGTGTGATGTTTGTGGGTGTGATGTTGGTCGGTGTGATGTTTGTCGGTGTGATGTTTGTCGGTGTGATGTTTGTCGGTGTGATGTTGGTCGGTGTGATGTTTGTCGGTGTGATGTTTGTGGGTGTGATGTTGGTCGGTGTGATGTTGGTCGGTGTGATGTTTGCCGGTGTGCTGTTTGTCGGTGTGATGTTGGTCGGTGTGATGTTGGTCGGTGTGATGTTTGTCGGTGTGCTGTTTGTCGGTGTGATGTTTGTCGGTGTGATGTTTGTCGGTGTGATGTTTGTCGGTGTGATGTTTGTCGGTGTGATGTTTGTGGGTGTGATGTTGGTCGGTGTGATGTTTGTGGGTGTGATGTTGGTCGGTGTGATGTTTGTCGGTGTGATGTTTGTGGGTGTGATGTTGGTCGGTGTGATGTTTGTGGGTGTGATGTTGGTCGGTGTGATGTTTGTCGGTGTGATGTTTGTCGGTGTGCTGTTTGTCGGTGTGATGTTTGTCGGTGTGATGTTGGTCGGTGTGATGTTGGTCGGTGTGATGTTTGCCGGTGTGATGTTTGCCGGTGTGATGTTTGTGGGTGTGATGTTTGCCGGTGTGATGTTTGCCGGTGTGATGTTTGTGGTGTGATGTTTGTGGATGTGATGTTGGTCGGTGTGATGTTAGCTGTTGCATGTGCATGCGTGATGTGTAGCGGAACACATTAACTATCGCATTCTCTAACTTATGAAAAAATGTGCGTAATTCGCGTAGTGATGCTAAACATTAGAGATAAAAGTTGGCGTATAAGATGGCGGATGTCGCCATTTGATGGCCTGTCAAAGTAACAGTGACAAGGTGACAGTGTCAAGGTGACAGTGATAAAACAGGTGGGTGTTAATAGGTTGGTAACGACGGTCCTGTACGCATCTTCGATAGATTCGTTATCTTGATCTATCGCCGAGATAACGCGTGATGACGTCTGTTCATGCTGAACCCGTCCTCTCCTTCCCCCTCCTTCCCCTCCACAGCTGGGGGTCAGCTTTCCTTTACTATTGCTACATGAAAGCAGTTTTTGTCATGCTTGCTCTTGCAGGGTGCTGCAACATATCTTACCAGGCTACTTGACACTGATTGCAACATAGCTTTATCCTATATATAGCACTTTTTATGGAAATTCAGCAGTTTTTTTCATTTACAAAACTGCTTTTTTTTTCCTTCTATAATATCATTGCATTCGTTTTGAAGAGCACTTGAAACCCTGTATTGTGACTGTTGCAGGTCTTATACTTTATTCAATTAAATATAATCTTTTATAGTTTTCTTTCGTCATAGTATGGAATTGAAAAGCATAATTCTAAGATTGCAGCATGACCGAGTGGTATGAGACGAAGGGTGTTGCCTCGACCCCTTGTGAGTGGACCTGGAGGTGTGTGTGTGTGTGTGTGTGGCAGGGCGGCCCTTACTAACCCTGGCTCGTCCATAGGTCCTCAACTACTGCCCCAAGGACATGAAGGCCGACATCTGCGTCCACTTAAACCGCAAGGTCTTCAACGAGCACCCAGCCTTCCGGTTGGCCTCCGACGGCTGTCTTAGAGCCCTGGCGATGCACTTCACAATGAGTCACTCCGCTCCAGGTAAGTCTGTGTGAGTGTGTGTGTGTGTGTGTGTCATTGTGAGTGTGTGTGTGTGTGTGTGTGTGTGTGTGTGTGTGTGTGTGTGTGTGTGTGTGTGTGTGTGTGTGTGTGAGCGTGAGGTAAAAGTATTGACATTGTAGCGTAATGGCGGACTTACTCGATCTCCACAATTCACAGGGAATGGCGGATTTCTCGTAATTGCGTGTTATTCGGGTTGTTAGCCCCTTAGGCCACAGAGGCCGTACGAATGCAACACGGTAGATGGCCAGATGAATTGAAGTACACATGTTATTATAGATTAAATACATCTAAGTAGTGAGAATAAATCGGTTGAAATAAGAGAGCTTCAGTGCACTGGACGCCTTGCAGGGGACCTGCTGTTTCACACGGGGGAGTCGTTGGACACGCTGTGTTTCATAGTGACGGGGTCGTTGGAGGTCATCCAGGACGACGAGGTGGTGGCCATCCTGGGCAAGTGTGACGTCTTCGGCGACACCTTCTGGAAGGATCCCACCGTCGGCCAGAGCGCCGCCAACGTGCGCGCCCTCACCTACTGCGACCTGCACGCCATCAAGCGGGAAAAGCTGCTGGAGGTCCTCGACTTCTACCACGCCTTCGCCAACTCCTTCGCCAGGAACCTCGTCCTCACCTATAACCTCAGACACAGAGTGAGTAGCGTGCTCGTGCACGAGCTGCAAGGTGCAGTTGAGAGTAACTTTGTTGTTGTTATATGTAAATAGATACAATTTAATGGTGTGATGTTTTAATGATTAGGTTCCTGCGACGGCGCTGGAACCAATCGTATTAGGCGTTTGCCTTTATATTGGAGACTTTCGGCGCCGTGGACCTGGTGCATGGGTAACAGCTTCTTCTCCCTTATCAACCTACCCTGGCTTTGCGCCCTGGAGAGGCCACTCCAGACCGACAACCAGAGCATAACTCCATAGTCTCCTGAGACTGATGGATGCCTACTTATAACAACATTTTGAACCCTGACCAATCAGTACACTTAAAGAAATGTTTTAGTTTTGTGCGGGAAATGATTGTATAATTTATAGTATATTAAAAAAAATAGTTGTATGAAAGGCACAGCGCAAATGTACTTCATGGCTGTAATGATCGACATAGTTACAGTTTAGTGTTGATAATAAGGCTAAAAATAATGAATATACAATGTATTTCGTGCTATAAATTAGGTTCATATTATACACTTGTAAGGGCAAGCATTACGGGTTAATTATCATTTTCGTTAAATTTTAGATATACATAAAGTATACGTTTGTGTGATTGTTTCAAGCGTAGGTTAGACATATATATATATATGAATGAGTTTGGGTGGATATAAATAGGCTCTCCTTATTTATATCCACCCAAATCATTCGTGTCACTGGGTAATTTGTTCTATAAATCAGCAACCCTATTTCCAAACCAGTATTTACCCAGGACTTTCCTCAGCCTTAATCTCTCCTATTTAATATGTATTGTTCCATGCTCTATGTTTGTGTTGATATATATATTACATCTGATTCACCGCCCCCCCCCCTACCACGTTATTTCTTTAAATAATGATAAATGATAAAAAAAGCAGAAGATTGTTTTTTTTTTTAGGCTGTAAGAACTTAATCAATAGGCCTATAGGCCTTCTGTAGTTTCCTGAATTATTTTCTTCTGATGTTTCTCAAGTTAAAGTCGCCCCTCCTCCCGTCACCCCGCTCCCCCACGTAACCACTCGACCACCTCTTCCCCCTCTCGCCCTACCCCTCTCCCTCAGCCCCCACTCGCCCCCTTCCCCACTCGCCCCCTCCCCCACTCGCCCCCTCTCCACTCGCCCCCCTCGCCCCACTCCCCCACTCGCCCCCTCCCCCACTCGCCCCCTCTCCCTACTCGCCCCCCCTCTCCTCACTCGCCCCCTCCCCCACTCGCCCCCTCCCCACTCGCCCGCTCCCCTACTCGCCCCCTCCCCACTCGCCCGCTCCCCTACTCGCCCCCTCCCCCACTCGCCCCACTCGCCCCACTCCCCCACTCGCCCCCTCCCCCACTCGCCCCTCCCCCACTCGCCCCCTCCCCCACTCGCCCCCCTCCTGGCCGCCGCTAGCGTCCAGAGCGGGCCTCGGCGCCACCTTCACTCCCGCGCTAACTGACGCGCCCTCTGTCCTCGCCCCTCCAGCTCATCTTCCGGAAAGTGAGCGACGTCCGGCGGGAGAAGGAGCTGGCCGAGAGGCGCAAGCACGAGCCCCAGCAGGAGCTGAGCCATGACCACCTCGTGAGGAAGATCTTCTCCAGGTAGGCTACCCACACCCACTCTTCAGGTGACCTTTACCCTAAGCTGGGAACCTTTGGGTTCATCTTTACTGAACTGGGGGCGATTGGGTTAGTCTTTATTAGCTAAGAGAAGAGTTGAGTTGGCTTTTACTGTGCTTTACTATTGCCCTTGGAAGTGATCCTTGGGAATTATTCCACTTGGGGAAGTGATCCTTGGGAATTATTCCGCTTGGGGAAGTGATCCTTGGGAATTATTCCACTTGGGGAAGTGATCCTTGGGAATTATTCCACTTGGGAAAGTGATCCTTGGGAATTATTCCACTTGGGAAAGTGATCCTTGGGAACTATTCCACTTGGGGAAGTGATCCTTGGGAATTATTCCACTTGGGAAAGTGATCCTTGGGAACTATTCCACTTGGGGAAGTGATCCTTGGGAATTATTCCACTTGGGGAAGTGATCCTTGGGAAGAAACTTGCTAATTGTTTATAATTCATTTCTCCAGTTAATAAACATAATTGTGCTAATCCATTCATTTTTTTGTCTTTCTTAAATAGTTTTTGACATATAAAGATCTAGATAAAAGACTACTGTTAATTCAGCCCTTTGAGGACCAGGGGAAAAGTGTGTGTGTTTGTTTGTTTGTTTTTGTTTGGCGTCTGGTGCAGCTCGTATGTTGACTGTGTTTCTTTTCCTTGTTCCTCTGACTCCCGCCAACCAGTGTCGGCGAGCAAACTAGGAGGTAAAGTTGATGGTCCGTCGGGTCGGATCTGGACCCGACGGCCTCTATAGTCACCTTCTTGAGTCATTGGCTTTACTGGGGGGTCTCAGGACTGCTTCGCCAGGGTCACAGGGGCACTTAAATACCTTGTTTTGTTTTATTTTCCTAGCTGCTTTTTGTCCCATATATCTGCTTTCTTGGGATCGTTTTTTGCTCTTCTCTTTTGTATGTTTATTTGACAGTATTGTATTAATTAGCTCTGATTCACTAACAACTGGGTGAAAGAGAGCCCGTAGCAAGGGGCGGCGTCGGTGTCTGGAGGGTGTGGGTGAGAGGGTGTGGGCGTCGTCACTTCTCACTCTCGCTCCTCCTACAGACACCTCCCCCTATACCCCACCCGCTGCTTACCTTAAGAAATATGTATTGAGGGTAAAGGTATTAAGAGGAAGTTAACATAATGTGTAATGTTACGTGGTGTGGTGTGCGCGGCGCGTGTGGTGAGGGGCGACGGCCAGCCGGCGCCTTCCTTCCTTCTCCACCTCCATCCTTCATAGAGCTATAGATGGAGTGAGCTATGGTATATTCCTCACGCTACCCTCTCACTGGCTACCCATCTGGAGCACAGTGGTCTCGTGGCACCATCAACCACAATGTAGTGATCTCCCTTCCTACTGGTAGCTATAGATTTCCCCTGCTCTACCAGACTTTGCCTTTAGCGCCCACTGCCCCCCGCACTAATCCATCAATAACTAGCGAGTTCCCACAGCACTTGGAACACGCGAAAGGTGCCGTCTTAAGCTGTCAGCTTCTACAACCATCCACTTGTAAGAGATCAGATCCCTATCGTAGCCTCTGTCTCCATCTCCCACTACCTGGAGACCAATCACCTGGTTATAGCAGTCAGTATCGAGGGTTAATCCTTAGCACAAGGCAGGAGTGTAGGAACCCATATCTCAAACTCCTCATCTCCCCTGCTTGTTCTCCTCTTTTACCACTGATTATTATTATTCAAGGTAGACTGTAAACCCAGCCGTAGCCTTAGTTAATATTTATTTCATTCGCTTTGCATCCGTAACTTACCGAGTGATTGGGTGGGTGGGTGAGTGAGCCTGTGTGGAATCTAGCTAACTGGCACTGCTTTCAATGCTTTACAACTCTAACCTCTGCCACTCTTACACACACCACACGCCTCAAACACAACCTCTAGAGATTCAGAGCAACCGCTTCCGAGTATGAGAATCTAAATCAAACAGAGATATCAAGCACTACGAGAGTAAATATTCAGTGGTGCTGGTGAAGCCTAGATGCACCTCCCACGCCTCAACCATCCCCCTCAACCACTCCCTCAACCATCCACACCCCAACTCTTCCCGTCTGTCAATAATCTCGCCTAACGTATTTTGTTAAGCACTCGATTACTCAAGAAGCGTGCAGCGACCCGCATTACTTGTTTACAATAATAACATTTAGATAAACTTGCTATTTTCCTACAAATTTGCATATTTTTATTTTTTATTTTAAGCGTGAGACCTTTCAAAGGGTTCATGTATAATCTTTTTGAACTTCTTATGTTGACCTCTTTTTTTTTTTTTAGTATTTGTTATTTGAAGTAAAGTAGTTTGTCTAAACTTTTCTGGTGTGTTTCCTTATTTAAGGAATCCAGCCCTTTGTGTGTGTGTGTGTATGTGTGTGTACTCACCTAGTGAGTATGTGAGTACACTCACACACAATATGTGTGTGTGTCAGATATGTATATTTATTCAGAAGCTTGCCTAAATGTATCTCTATGTACATTTCTATTAAAAATACCATTCTCCTCATATAAACAACTGATGAGCATTGTCAAGAAGCAGGCGGTGGAGGGTATAACCCCCAGGTGTAGCCGTACCCTGGCGGCCGTACCAGTTGCCTCTTGCTCTGGAGTACGGCGACATTAACACCTCAGGTTCTCCAGGTTCCGGAGAGACAAGGCTGGTGGCGGCTCGGGCACGCCCAACAGCGCCTCCTCTGACTTGGTGGGCGTGAGTGGACGTGATGTGGAGCGGGGCTCTGGGGAACGCTCCGATTCTGAGCTGGTGGGCACCACTGATGCCCTCAAGGTACATGTATACAGCTGTATATTTGTGTTTTCGGTGTATTTTCTTCCACACATGTGGGCAATTCATTTAGAATACTAACTAGTATATATGTTGAGTCCTTTCTGTATTAGTATATCTGTACACCATGAAGATTCCTTCGTGTTGTACAGTGTATTATTGCAAGTGGACGGAGCGGTGGTAAGGGTTACCCAGTACAGATAGTAACGAACCTCTAAAACTAGCCGTCAGTGGAAGTACCGCACGATACTATAAACTCCACCAGAGGATGGACAGCCTAGTAGGGTAAAGTAAGCCAGAAGCAGGCCATTTTGGTTGTGGCGATGGCATGCTCTAGTCCCGGGGGTTCCTGCTCGGGACTCGCTGCCCTAGGGACAGTACGCTGCCGTCTTCAGGGTTTCTACACAATGTGTTTACCCATCCTTAGACAGCTGGTATCAGTCCTAGGATTTTTACATGATTAGTTTACCGTCACTCAAGGAGCATCCTGCAAGGAAACTATTCCAACCTAACTTATCCAAACCTAACTTATCCTAACCTTATTTAGTTTAGCCTAGTGGGTCCTCATTGGATGGGCAAAGACCGTTAGATCTTACGGCGAATGTCCATTACAGTCAACACTATGCTGTCTACACTCTCCTACCGTGCCAAGTCCCACTGCCACTCCCTCAATAAAGACCTCACTGCTTATTGGAGGGGGACAATTTCTCCATCAAAGCAGCTTTCTATCCAGTCCCCCACACCCTCAGCCAGCATCACCAGTGTTTTAAACATCTACAGTGTTTACCTACCTAATCGCCCAACAGTCAGGAGACCAGACCGCAACTCACACTGGAATACACATCACCGGCATGGAATCTGCATCTTGTGCAGATTCAACCTAGAATCCTAAGACTCTGAGCACTCCAGTTGCCCATGGCCTCTCAGGAGGCCTGAGACACTGAGCCGCGGGGACGTTGATTTTCGAAATCAGCGCAAGGTAGCTGCAAGGTATCGCCACAGGAGGCCAGAGAGGAAAACAGCCTTATTATGACAGGCCATAAACGCCATGACAAGGCGGTGCCATCTGGTGAACTTTTGCGGCTATTCTACCAGCCTTTCTCTGTTACAATAAAGTATCTCTCTCTCTCTGATCTTTCATCTCTCATATCTAGTTTTGAGTATATTTAGTGATCTATGTTGTTAGGGATGAGAAGACTGTTTCGTTCCTACTCTCAGTTGTCATATTTCAACACATTTTAAATTGCGTCCCATAACATATCTATAGAAATATTTCCCTCATATTTTGTCTCGAGCCCGTCGACCTCTTTCCCTTCAAGAAAGCGGTCAATACGCTCACTAACTCTCCAGTGCCCTCCAAGGCCTGACTTGTGTTCCTTATTAGAAAATATATGACTCAACCTCTCATGCCCCATTACATTTGACGTGACTAAGAGTCACGTGATTCTTAGTCATACTCCATATTTACAACTCCGCTCCATACTTACATACTCCTCCGCTCCATACTTACAACACTTAAGTGTTGTAAGTATGGAGCGGAGCGTGTTTGGTATGTTTGGTGACCGATGCGTGTCCTTGTGTGTGTGCAGGTGGTGAAGATGCCGCCCGCCAGAATGAACAACGTCTGCGAGACCAACGGCCCACGCAAGTGGAAGAACATCTTCGGCAGGAACGAAGGTACGTTCATGGTTCGAGTCTTTTCTTCTCAGGGAAACAAAGATTCGCGTCACACTTGCTGACGCACTACCATTATAATATATGTAAATACGTTTTGCTTTTTTATTTTTTGTCCATGCGAGTAACCGTGTTTATTTTTGTGACCGGTGTGTTTGTGGGGATCAGGCGGCGGTGAGGACGACGGCTCCACGACGGACGAGTGCAACAAGAAGAACCTAATGCAGGATGGTGTCTTACGCAGTCTCTCCAAGCACAACACTAATCTCTCCAAGGTAGTGCTCTCTCCTCTCACCAGTGCCTCTCACTCCTCATCTGCCTCTCTCTCTCTCTCTCTCTCTCCCTCCTCACCTGCTTTCCTCCCCTCTCACGGTCACTCTCCGACAATCTTCTTTCACCATGCATTCAAATTCTTGCAGAACAAGTTCACCATATCTCTTATAATTCTTAAGGGAGAATTTTATCTTATTTTAGAAGGCAATTACTCTTTGTTGACTTGTTCACTTGCTTCACAACAGACTTGTGATCAAATGTTAAAGACCTGTTTTGTAAGACCACCACACCCGTCCTGGTTATTAAGACCACTACCCGTCCTGGTTATTAAGACCACCTTGTGGCTACCTTGTGTAGCTTCTGGGGATCAATGGCCCCACGATCCGGTCTCCGACCAGGCCTCCCAGTTGGTCCTGTGGTCAACCAGGCTGTTGGACGCGGCTGCTCACAGCCTAACGTATGAGTCACAGCCTGGTTGATCAGGTATTCCTTAGAGGTATTTGTCAAGTTCTCTCTTAAACACTGTGAGATCAAATTATGCTCGTGTTAGTAGTTATGCTCGAGTTACGGAGCCAGTTATGCTCTTTACGTGTAGTGGAAGCGTGTTGAACAGTTTCTGGCCTCTGATGTTGATAGAGTTCTCTCTCAGAGTACCCGTTGCACCTCTTCTGTTCAACGGGGGTATTCTGCACATCCTGCCATGCCTTCGGTCTCATGTGATGTTATATCTATGTGCAGGTTTGGAACCAGTCCCTCAAATATCTTCCACGTGTAGATTACTATGTATCTATCTCGCCTGTACTCTAGAGAATACAGATTTAGAACTTTTAATCGATCCCAATAATTAAGATGATTCATAGAGTGGATTCTAGCGGTAAAGGATCTTTGCACGCTCTCCAGGTCAACAATTTCGCCAGCTCTGAATAGGGCTGTTAGAGAGCAACAATATTCCACACTAAAGAGCACTATAGTTTTGAAAAGTATCCTCATTGGTATGACATCCCTTGTTTGGAAGGTCCTTGTTATCCACCCCAACATAGAATTACACCAACAAAAACTACCAAATTTGCCAACAAAAAAAAATCCAAATTTGCCAACAAAATAAATCCAAATTTGCAAAAGAAAAAAATCCAAATCCGCGAATAAAATAATCCAAATCTACTAACAAAAAATCAAAATCTAACAACAACAAAAATTAAAATCCGTCTACATAAAAAAAATTCAAGTCCGCTAAACAAAAAAAATACAATTCTGTCTATAATCAAATTCCAATTTTGCCAAAAAAAATCGACCAAAAAAAATCCAAATCCACCAACATAAAAATTCTAAATCCACCAACATAACTTCAAATCTTTTTGAAGTCAAGATTCGCTAATAGTGAATCCGGAAGCGTCGGTTGTCATAGTTCACTCGAATTGTATTTTATTTAGAGTTAATTTAATAAAATTGTAATTTAACTAACACTTGTAATAGTTTAGGAAGAGCTTTGAGGAGGAATTCGCTGTATGTATTTCCAAAGTCCACCCTTAAAATAATTTGTTGACGTTTGCTAAGAGTAGACATTATCGTACATCTATTTTGAGTAAAGTAAGGTCTGCAGTCCGTCTGGCGTAATGGTAAGACACTCGCCTGGCGTTTCGCGAGCGCTTTGTCCTGGGTTCGTATCCTGGCTGGGGAGGATTGACTGGGCGCCAATCCTTAACTGTAGCCTCTGTTTAACCCAACAGTAAAATTGGTACCTGACTGGTAAACGATTTGGCAGGTCGTATTCCGGGGAATATTAGGATTAAGGCCTTGCCCGAAACGCTACGGGTGCTAGTGGCTGTACAAGAATGTAAGAACTCTTGTATATATAAATATATAAATAAAATAAAAAAACAGTTGGAACGGACAAGAACCCAAATATCCTCTAATGATTATAGACTCGCTGTCGCTGAGTTGAGCCTCCCAATGTTTGTAAACAATGGCGCACGTGTTGTCTGGGGGATCACTGGGTGGCAATACTCTATCTTCTGGGGCCAGATTCATGAAGCAGTTACGCAAGCACTTACGAACGTGTACATCTTTTCTCAATCTTTGACGGCTTTTGTTACATTTATTAAACAGTTTACAAGCAAGAAAACTTGCCAATCAACTGTTGTTATTGTTATAAACAGCCTCCTGGTGCTTCGTAGCTCATTAACTTAGCTGCTTCGTAACTGCGTAACTGCTTCGTGAATCTGGCCCCTGGTTGGGTGGAGCTCTGGGACTCGCCTCTCAGGAACTCCCGAGATATGTGCCTAACGTGCGCTGATCTGGCGCAACCCTGAGTGTACCATTCAGCCTGCGCACTAGGAGATTCGAACCGTGAACCCCACCGAAACTCTATCCACCGAGCTATTCAGTTTTTTAACCCAGAGTAGTTTCCTGCCCCCAGGTGACGCGAGGGGCCTGACGGCTGAGTGGACAGCGCTCGGGATTCGAAGTCCTAAGGCTCCGGGTTCGATCCTCGGCGGAGGCGGACACAAATGGACAGAGTTTCTTTCGTCCTGATGCACCTGTTCACCTAGCAGTAAATAGGTACCTGGGTGTTAGATAGCTGCTACGGGCTGCTTCCTGGGGGGTCTATAACAAAAGGAGGTCTGGTCGAGGACCGGGCCGCGGGGACGCTAATCCCCGAAATCATCTCAAGCTAACCTCAAGAATAACTGTGAATAGCCTCTAAGCTTCGCGGTTTACCCAAGACGGAAGCGCTTAGGCTGTCCTGGCATCGTGCTCTTAAGATCAAGAGGAAGAAGGCCAACAGGGAGATGGAACAAGGTTATGGGAGTGTCTACCCTAACATAATATAGTTAAGAGACGTTTTATATAAAAAAATGTTCCTTAATTACCCCCTCCCCCCCTAGTGCGTACCCATATTAACTTAGGCTTCAGTTGTGTTTCAGTTTTTATTTTTAGCTGTAACTTCAAAGAATTAAATCTCGCTTGTAAATGTAATTTTTTTTTAGGGGGGGATGGATGGGGTAAATCAGTTATGTTTACAATTCCAGAAAAAACTGGATAAATAAGTAACAATCAGTAATAAAGATTAATTTATGCACCAGAAGAATGTGGTATATATATAATGAAATATTACGTGATATCTTAGTTCTATACCACACAAATCAACAAATGTAGTTCGCTTACAACCGACACTAATTCCTTGAAGTGTGGAACATATTACAAAGAGAAGCCGGTAAGCACATCTGTTGTTAAACCAGGATTAACCAGGCTCTGTAGTTAAACCAGGATGAACCAGGATTAACCAGGCTCTGTAGTTAAACCAGGATGAACCAGGATTAACCAGGCTCTGTAGTTAAACCAGGATTAACCAGGCTCTGTAGTTAAACCAGGATTAACCAGGATTAACCAGACTCTGTAGTTAAACAAGGATTAACCAGGATTAACCAGACTCTGTAGTTAAACCAGGATTAACCAGACTCTGTAGTTAAACAAGGATTAACCAGGATTAACCAGACTCTGTAGTTAAACCAGGATTAACCAGACTCTGTAGTTAAACAAGGATTAACCAGGATTAACCAGACTTTGTAGTTAAACAAGGATTAACCAGGATTAACCAGGCTCTGTAGTTAAACCAGGATTGTATGCGAAGTGCAAGGTAGACGCACCTGAGGTAATTCAGGACAAGAGATGATGACAT
Source organism: Procambarus clarkii (assembly GCF_040958095.1). Lineage (NCBI taxonomy): Eukaryota > Metazoa > Arthropoda > Malacostraca > Decapoda > Cambaridae > Procambarus > Procambarus clarkii. Next base: position 31,444,574 of record NC_091180.1, read on the forward strand.
CACTCGCTGCTTGTTATTTCAGGAAGGGAATAACAGGCCAAGTGTCACACAGCCGCTCTGGTGGTGTAGAGGCAACCGCTCTCCCCCGCCCCTCTCACTGCTGCTGTCCTTGTCGTGTCTGAGAGTGTCACACAGCCGCTCTGGTGGTGTAGAGGCAACCGCTCTCCCCCGCCCCTCTCACTGCTGCTGTCCTTGTCGTGTCTGAGAGTGTCACACAGCCGCTCTGGTGGTGTAGAGGCAACCGCTCTCCCCCGCCCCTCTCACTGCTGCTGTCCTTGTCGTGTCTGAGAGTGTCACACAGCCGCTCTGGTGGTGTAGAGGCAACCGCTCTCCCCCGCCCCTCTCACTGCTGCTGTCCTTGTCGTGTCTGAGAGTGTCACACAGCCGCTCTGGTGGTGTAGAGGCAACCGCTCTCCCCCGCCCCTCTCACTGCTGCTGTCCTTGTCGTGTCTGAGAGTGTCACACAGCCGCTCTGGTGGTGTAGAGGCAACCGCTCTCCCCCGCCCCTCTCACTGCTGCTGTCCTTGTCGTGTCTGAGAGTGTCACACAGCCGCTCTGGTGGTGTAGAGGCAACCGCTCTCCCCCGCCCCTCTCACTGCTGCTGTCCTTGTCGTGTCTGAGTCGTGTTTTTGTAACGGCGTTCATCATTTGAGTTCTGTGTCGTCTCTGTTCTTGAGGTCGTGGGTGGGGAGGTGGCTTCCAAGACTTCCTGTCTCAGTGAATCTCGTGACTTAGACGAGACTTAGAGACTTAGACTACTAGTATTTCCTTGAGAGTTCTTAGTTCTCATTTGTCTAAGACTCGTCTAAGACTTAGACGAGACTTAGACTACTAGTATTTCCTACTCTTTGTCTTAGACTCGTCTAAGACTTAGACGAGACTTAGACTACTAGTATTTCCTTGAGAGTTCTTCGTTGTCATTTGTATTTCCAGCTTCCACTGATGCTCTCTTGTCGTATTGTCTCTGACTTTTAAGACGGTGTCCTGGTCCACCTTAACTATTTCCCCCCCCCCTCAGTATCTTGTATGTAGGGATCATTTACCCTCTTTGTTCCTTCTCTCCTCGAGGCTTGTGAGGTTAAGTGTCCTTCACTTATTGTAACTTGATGTTATAAGTGTGTGTGTGTGTGTGTGTACTTATCTATTTGTACTCACCTATTTGTCCTTGCGGGGATTGAGCTTTGGCTCTTTGGTCCCGCTTCTCAACTGTTAATCAACTGGTGTGTGAGTGTGTGTGTGTAACAGTCATCAGGGCCTAACAGGGTGGTTGTGGTTGACCCTAACAGGCCCTGGGGGTGACACCCAAGAGAGCCAACAACACCACCACCTCCACCACCCCCACCACGGCGCCCAACAACCACAACAACAACCACAACAACAACAATAACATCAGTACCAAGACTGTTGTCAAAAAGGTAAAAGAAAAACAGCCTAGTTTGTTTTACCTCCCCCCCCTCCCTCCCCTCCCTTCCCCTCCCTTCCCCTCCCCGCCCTCCCTCCCTTCCCCTCCCTCTCTCCCTTCCCCTCCCTCCCTCCCTTCCCCTCCCTCTCTCCCTTCCCCTCCCTCCCTCCCTCACATATGGGAGGACCTTAGACAAGCCGCCGGTTTCCTGTCCTCATCGAGGCCACTAAGTCTAAGTCTTAGTGGCCCCTCAGGTAAATTCAAGCGCTTGCCACAGCTTATGACGTGTTAGCCTTGAACTAGAACCTGCTTTCTAACATTGACTGATTGTATTATCCTCAACACCCGCTGTAGCGTAGTTACTTGTCTGTAAACACCGAATCCTTAGTGCTTGTGGCGTATATTGTCCCGGACCGCTGCCAGTAGTAAGCTATTTACGCAAACTTCTGTGGGGCTATCGTAATCCTCTGTGGTCCTATCGTAAGCTTCTGTGGTCCTTGAAGTGTATATTGAAGCTTGTACTGCTTCATCTCATTCCTGGAGCATTGTACCTGTACGTTAGCTCACCTGACTTGGCCTGTAGCGTATTCCAGAGTCTGTGTGTATCTCCTGCTGCAGCTTGTAGCGTCCGTAGCAAAGCCTGTAACATGTGACTGCCTATGTTGTTCCCCCACCCACGGCCTGCTGAGGCTTTGCAGGCCGTGTGGTGTCTCCAGTGGAGTCGCATTCCTGTTGGTCTTGACCCTCTGCTTGCGTAGACGTGCCCTGTGCCTGCGTAGACGTGCCCTGTGCTTGCATAGACATGCCCTGTGCTTGCGTAGACGTGCCCTGTGCCTGCGTAGACGTGCCCTGTGCTTGCATAGACATGCCCTGTGCTTGCGTAGACGTGCCCTGTGCCTGCGTAGACGTGCCCTGTGCTTGCATAGACATGCCCTGTGCATGCATAGACATGCCCTGTGCTTGCATAGACATGCCCTGTGCTTGCGTAGACGTGCCCTGTGCCTGCGTAGACGTGCCCTGTGCTTGCATAGACATGCCCTGTGCTTGCGTAGACGTGCCCTGTGCCTGCGTAGACGTGCCCTGTGCTTGCATAGACATGCCCTGTGCTTGCATAGACATGCCCTGTGCTTGCGTAGACGTGCCCTGTGCCTGCGTAGACGTGCCCTGTGCTTGCATAGACATGCCCTGTGCTTGTGTAGACGTGCCCTGTGCCTGCGTAGACGTGCCCTGTGCCTGCGTAGACGTACCCTGTGCTTGCATAGACATGCCCTGTGCTTGCGTAGACGTGCCCTGTGCCTGCGTAGACGTGCCCTGTGCCTGCACAGACGTGGCCTGTGCCTGCGTAGACGTGCCCTCTGCTTACGTAGACGTGCCCTGTGTCTGCGTAGACGTGCCCTGTGCTTGCGAAGACGTGTCCTGTGCTTGCGTAGACGTGCCCTGTGCTTACGTAGACGTGCCCTCTGCTTGCGTAGACGTGCCCTGTGCTTACGTAGACATGCCCTGTGCTTACGTAGACGTGCCCTGTGCTTACGTAGACGTGCCCTGTGCATGCGTAGACGTGCCCTCTGCTTGCGTAGACGTGCCCTGTGCTTACGTAGACATGCCCTGTGCTTACGTAGACGTGCCCTGTGCTTACGTAGACGTGCCCTGTGCCTGCGTAGACGTGCCCTTTGCTTGCGTAGACGTGCCCTGTGCTTACGTAGACGTGCCCTGTGCCTGCGTAGACGTGCCCTGTGCTTACGTAGACGTGCCCTGTGCTTACGTAGACGTGCCCTGTGCTTACGTAGACGTGCCCTGTGCCTGCGTAGACGTGCCCTGTGCTTACGTAGACGTGCCCTGTGCTTACGTAGACGTGCCATGTGCTTGCGTAGACGTGCCCTGTGCTTGCGTAGACGTGCCCTGTGCCTGCGAAGACGTGCCCTGTGCTTACGTTGACGTATCCTGTGCCTGCGTAGACGTGCCCTGTGCTTACGTTGACGTATCCTGTGCCTGCGTAGACGTGCCCTCTGCTTACGTAGACATGCCCTGTGCCTGCGAAGACGTGCCCTGTGCTTACGTAGACGTATCCTGTGCCTGCGTAGACGTGCCCTGTGCTTACGTAGACGTATCCTGTGCCTGCGTAGACGTGCCCTGTGCTTGGGTAGACGTGCCCTGTGCTTACGTAGACGTATCCTGTGCCTGCGTAGACGTGCCCTGTGCTTACGTAGACGAATCCTGTGCCTGCGTAGACGTGCCCTGTGCCTGGGTAGACGTGCCCTGTGCTTACATAGGGGGCGTGCCCCAATACCCACCCCAAGAGTAAGCGTAATCCACTCCTCAGATAATATATGTAGAACATTTAAAAACCCAAAATGAAATGGAAATAATATATGATTTTCAATTTGAAATTTGCTTCCCAGTCTTATTTTTTGCCCCTTGTGCATGTTGTTGCATGTGACTGTTGTGGTTTGTTGAGTGTTGGAAAAGAACTTAGTAGAGTGTGTAGGAAATTGTTTCGTTTCGTAATCGCTAATTTCTTTCAGAGACGCGGAGCATGTTGATGGTTGGGAGGGGGGAGGGGGGAGAGGGGGGGGAGGGGGGGGTGCATGTGACGCCAGAGTTAACTTGGTGCAGTTTCTCTTCTACCTCCTGGTGTATTGATCTTTACTTAAGAGTTCATGATTATGTTTGTACTAGTTACTTGAACCTCAGCTTGCAGCCAAACTGTGTGTGTCTGTGTGTGTGTGTGTGTGTGTGTGTGTGTGTGTGTGTGTGTGTGTGTGTGTGTGTGTGTGTGTGTGTGTGTGTGTGTGTGTGTGTGTGTGTAATTACCCAAAGTATAGTTACAGGATGAGAGCTACGCTCGTGGTGTCCCGTCTTCCCAGTACTCTTTGTCGTATAACGCTTTGAAACTACTGACGGTTGTGGCCTCCACCACCTTCTCACTGTTCCAACCGTCTACCACTCTGTTTGCGAAAGTGAAATTTCTAATGTATTTTCGGTAGCTTTGTTACGTTAGTTTAAATCTATGACCTCTTGTTCCAGATGTCAAAAATTCTTCTTTATCGATTTTGTCGATTTATGTTGCTATTTTGTACGTAGTGATCATGTCATCTCTTTTTTCTATCTTCTAGCTTTGGCATATTTAATGCTTCCAACCTCTCCTTGTAGCTTTTGTCTTTCAGTTCAGGAAGCCATTTGCATGTCTTACCACCGTCATCCACCAGAGTGGTAGACGGTCGGAACAAGTTAAGTGAGAAGGTGGTGGAGGCCAAAACCGTCAGTAGCTTCAAAGCGTTAAAGCCGCGTATAGTGATCACTATCAGCGATCATCACTATCCGCTGCTCAGTTTCACCATCAGCACAAATCATGACGGCCCCTGAGCACTTCTAGAGGCGGTAGGCCTTCCCTTATAGCTCAGATTCAAATTCAAAATTCAAAATTCGAATTCAAAAGCTGACTTGTAACGTGTTCTACAGGAGACTCTCGCTCTGGAAGGCAGCGCCAAGTTCAAGCTGAACAAACTGGACTCACTGGACTCTGGGGTCGTGCGGGACCATAAGAATAAGCTGCAGGATAACGACTCTGGTCACGTGATGGACTACATCGCTCCAGTCACCCCCGGCGTCACCCCTGTCGACTGTCAGCAGATCATCGCCAGTCTCATGGACTTTAAGGTAAGGTAAGGGAGGACCAGCCTCGTGGGCGTCTAGGTAAGGTAGGGCCAGCCTCGTGGGCGTCTAGGTAAGGGAGGACCAGCCTCGTGGGCGTCTAGGTAAGGCAGGGCCAGCCTCGTGGGCGTCTAGGTAAGGGAGGACCAGCCTCGTGGGCGTCTAGGTAAGGGAGGACCAGCCTCGTGGGCGTCTAGGTAAGGTAGGGCCAGCCTCGTGGGCGTCTAGGTAAGGGAGAACCAGCCTCGTGGGCGTCTAGGTAAGGCAGGGCCAGCCTCGTGGGCGTCTAGGTAAGGGAGGACCAGCCTCGTGGCCGTCTAGGTAAGGTAAGGCCAGCCTCGTGGCCCTACCTCATAAGGTAGGGCTTCAAAGTAAGGCAGGGCCTTTACATCCGAGGTAAGCCAGTTACATGGAACAATACAATCATCACTCTATTCGCAGTTTTGGTCAAACCAATGTACAGGTGACCTCAGCGGATCTAGCACAGTGGAAGTTACATTAAGTTCATCATGGAGATCACTCCCCTCACGTGGGTGAGTGGCAGAAAGATTGGAGGTAAAATAAACTACTTGTTTGTCTTTCTACATTAAGTGAACACAGATAACTTTATTCAAGATAAAGTGATATCTTTTGATTACTTTATACTCTCAAGATTACTCTCCCCCCCCCCCCCCGTACTCTTTACATCACACTTTTCGTGTTCCGAGATGGGACGGTCTATGGAGACACCGCTCTTGATCGCCAACGATCAAATTTTGTAATTATGTCATTAGTGGTGACGGATGTAGTGGACATTCACTAGAACCCCTTTATACCCTTAACTTTGGAGTTCACAGCACAGCAACGACGGGTAGGAGGCTCTAAATGATGTTTCCTTCTCTTACGCAGGTCGACCTCAAACTTGAGATCCAGAGGATGAACCAGAAGCTGACGAAACTTGAAGACAACATGAATGACGTGATGACGAGGATAAACTACGTGCAGCGGTCATCGTCGCAGCCAGTGAGCGTGCGGCCCACCTGCGACGACCCTCTCACACGACCACCCCTAAGGCGGGAGAAGGAGCGGACCACGACGACTGCCGGCGACGCCGTGGGTGACAGTGACGAAACTAAACATACTATGCCAAAAGTGACAGCTAGTGAGGAACCCAGAAAACCTAAGAGGAGAGACAAAAGTCGTGTTAAGAGCGCATCAACGCCGCGCACCTCCCCCACAGACTCGACCTCCCCGACGGACTCTATGGTGCGGGGCATGTTGGAGGACGAGATCTTGGAGCAGGCCGCCTCCCCGCGCGCCGAAGCTCCTCCTCTACCCAAAGCTCGCTCCAGGGAATACCTCTGAGACGCTAGTACAACCCTAATTGGCCGGGGCTTTCCCAGGAGGTTTCTGTCGACTCCTTGAGCACGGTAGCACAAGTGTACATGATGTCAAAGTTTATTAGAAGCGTTCTTGAGACTGGAAATGGGCGGGATTATTCCTTAAGGGGGGACTGTCATTATGGTTGATGCTGACACGACGCGGCCGCGCTGTGTTCGCTATTTATATTTTAAATGATGACTGAATGAACTATTGTTATGGCAGCGTGGCAAGTGCTGACCAAGGGTGCAGTAACTAAGATACTTTACATTTAAAGTATTCCTATTAATTAGGCAAACATTACAAAAACCCTGTTTACCTTAAACATTGCAAGCCTCCTGGAATAGCACTCTCCATTCTGCTGGTTGTAAAAAAAGATAAACAAAAAATAATAATAATAATGCTAAAGGTCCTACGTTGAAGGAATTTATTTTTTTACAAATTTGATTATCTTTAGAGTTCTTTGTTAAGTTTTCTGAACATATCAGTTGTGGTGCCAGTGTTCCAGCATCCAAAACCTGCTGTAGATCTTCTTACCTGCGCCCGTGTACTCTGCTGCTGGAGACACCCACGCAGCCTCGCTGTTCTGCTGGCTCCAAACACGAGGACCTTGAGCTCTGCTGACCACGAAGAGGACTTTCTTTGATGGCCTTCAAGAGGAGTATTTTGTTTGCCAAGAAGTCCCTGTTCTATGCAGGCTATGAAGAGAAGTTACTCATTGTACTCTCCTGGCCATGAAGACGAGGCTCCTGTGATCTGCTGGCCATGTAAATATGGCCACCGGTGTGTTTGTCAAGACTGGCAGCTCCCTGTGTTGTGCAGGATGTGAAGAGGACGTACCAGTGTTGTGTTGGATAAGGAGTTGTGTTGGATAAACACGATAAGATGTTTTCTGTTGGGCCTTGCTTCCGATGGATCATCCCTGCAAGGAACGGAAAGAGAAAGGTGCTCGCTGGGTAGAAGACCCCGCTGGCATGGTCTGTGACCCCTGGTGGCGTGACCCTGCACGCGCTTACTCTAGCATAAGGTCACCCCGAGCTCAGGCGCACGGAGCAGAGCGAACACTGGGCAATACTCAGCCGCCCCTCGCCAGGGTCGCGCACGGCGGCTGTGGAGACAGTCTCAGCATTTACACATAAGTACCGTCCCGTTTGTTTTGTACATAACAAAACAGTGTTTTAAAGTTGAATGCAAGAGTGATGTATTTCAGGTGTTTCGTCAAATATGTATTGAGTTTCGTCGCAAACTTAAAGAGGATATAATTTGACATTGTTTGTGCTAAGGTCGAGTTTTGAATATTTATATTTCTTGTGCTAATTGTTACTGTTTCAACTGATCTGTGATAATATATTTGTTTAGGTCTATGAGCGCCATGCAACAGTGTGGAGGGTGGGTAGTCTACCCCCCTCCACCCTCACCCCCCCCCTTCACTCCGACCCAGCCTACCCCCCTATATAGTTCTCCTCTACCAGTTTCAACCCCTACTCATTCCTCCTCCAAGGAACTGAGCCTCTTATTCCTAGATATTCCTCGGTCATGACCCTTGACCTTTCCTCTGTACGCAAAGGTCAGACTCGTTTTATACCATATGCAACGTTCCTGCATCTGGAAAGAGTCACACACACATACACACACACACACACACACACACACACACACACACACACACACACACACACACACACACACACACACACACACACACACACACACGCACACACACACGCACACACACACGCACACAGAGCGGGGTCCAAGAGCTTGAGCTCGATCCTGCATGCACAAATAGGTGAATACACACTAGTTGTTTATAAGGATGAGGTAGTTATACCTTTATGGTCACCCCCCCCCTACCATACCCCCACTACCCTTCCCCCCCCCCTCCCCGTTACCCCTCCCCAACCGTAACCCCTCCCCCCCTATAACCCCCGCCCCCTTCCCCCCACTGTAACCCCTCCACCACTATTTCCTCTCCCTTGCTCCACCAGCTGGGGGTAACCACTACCACCATCTGGAGAAAACCTGTCAATTGCCTCTGAGGATACTTTCCAACACCCATGAGTATGGGGTGCATAATAAGAAAGAAATTGAACTGTATGCCATAAGTGTGCCTCGTGTCCCTGGCCTCTCAAAGTGTATTATGAGCCAGCGAACGAGTGCTCCATATTTCGCCGTAAGTTCTCTCTCACTGTGGAAAAAGAGTTTGTAGTCCGCTGATAACGTGTAGCAATCCCCCTGCAGGAGTCGAGGCTACCCTCCAACAACCACACGACCTAACCACCGCGTTGTTAACGGCGTAATAGCGTTGTTTCCAGTGTAATAGTGTTGTCTACGATGTGGTTAAGCTGTGCCCAGCAGACACTCACTAAGGTGTCGTCTGCACCACGCGCGGTTCTTGCGTCAGGGGGTCGTCGAGGACGAAATTATTGTTGTCGTGTTGTTTTTATTCTAGGGGGGGGGGGTTGACAGCTGAGTGGACAACGAATGCGATTCGTAGTCCTGAGGTTCCGGGTTCGATCCCCGGTGGAGGCGGAAACAAATGGGCAGAGTTTCTTTCACCCTGATGCAGTAAATAGGTACCAGGGAGTTAGACAGCTGCTACGGGCTGCTTCCTGGGGGATGTGTAACAAAAAGGAGGCCTGGTCGAGGACCGGGCCGCGGGGACGCTAAGCCCTCACATCATCTTAGGATGACCTCAAGAAGATCCTCTACCAAGTGTTCAGTTGGGTAGTTTTTGCTTGTTAGCCGTAGAGGCTAATGGTGGTGCTGAAGCACTATAGAGATTACTTAGTGTTGATGAGTCTTGTCTTCGGAGATGCTGAGACTTCGGAGCCTTGTGTAATCATTAGACTTATGTCTTGAAGGCTTTTGTTGCTTTGGTTTTGTTTTTTATTTTTGGCCTTTTGTAAACTTTTTTTTCTCTCGAAGGCTATTTTATGTTATAACTGCTACTACTACTACTACCAGTTTTATCTTCTACTGACTATCTATTACACCTACCACCTTAATCATCTGCCATATCTACCACCAGCATCATCTACCACACCACCGACCTTTCACCACAAACACCTACCATCACCCCCCCCCCCCCACCATCTTGAATGCCACAAGATATTTCTCGTCCCACACTGGGATACTCTGCGCCTCATCTTCCAACTCTGATGGTTCTTAGTATCAGGCAATATCTGTTCTTTGCCTGGTTCCGAGTCATCCAATACAACACCTGTCTTTGTCAACGTCAAGACAACACCTGTCACTAGCTTCCACTAAGACAACATCTGTTCCTAGCTCCCACCAAGACAAATTTTATCTTTCCTTAGTCTCTGGACAAAATTCTCATCCACTTAAGATTCATCGTCGGCAGGAACGTGGCAAAGACACGTCCAGGTCCACTCCTATGAGTTGTGACGACGAGGTGTTGGTCTCAACACAACCAACGACTGTCTTATTGTTTGGACAGTGAATCATGTCTCTCGTACATCGTATAGTATTTGGCGAAGGCTGCATCGTACGTGTCCGTGTTGTTGGTGTACCCGTTGCTCCCTTGTCTCATATACCTGCCATGCACCCGTGACTTCAAACTTCGTTTCATACTCTCAGCATGACGCTCTGAAGACTTCGACTGCTGTTTTGTATTCTGAATGTACGCTAGATGGGGATATACTCTGGCAGCCGAGGCTGTGGGCGCAGGACGCCATAGTTCCTATATATTACCGTTGGTGTTTCCCGGCAGTCTCCCTCTCTCTCTCTCTCTCTCCCTCTCTCTCCCTCTCTCTCTCTCTCTCTCTCTCTCTCTCTCTCTCTCTCTCTCTCTCTCTCTCTCTCTCTCTCTCCTCTCAGGTCCCACCAGCTTGTTCGCTCAAATAACCTTCTCCTGTATAATGTGATTGTGGGCTTCAGGAATTGATCACCTTTGGAGTTGTGCTGACGAGAACACCATTAGCGCCCATGTCTAAAGATAGTTCCAAAGTTGCTAAACTCCCTAAACTTCCACTGGCAGTTCAGGTGATTCATTGTGTAATGTCCTGTTGCTTCTAGTCATTCAGATTCTGTAACTTTAATCATTGTGTATCTTACGGTGGTGTTGCCGGGTGTAGCAAGGTATGCCTTGAGATGGTGTATTGATTCAGGTTCATCCTGGTGCTCATTGTTGACGCTATTTGACGTGTTGTGTTGGCAGCTATTTGACTTGTTGTGTTGGCAGCAGTTCATTATCTCTTTAGTGGGTACTGGCGTTGTCCTCCCTCAGTGCTCCCAGCTGGTAACTTCACAGTTCAACTTGTCCTCTTACAAAGAACGTCGCTTTTCGATCGTATGCGTTAAATCGTCGTACTAGAAAATGAAAGCGGCTGGCGAAAGTGACATATTGTCACGTTTTCTGTTTTGGGTCCTCTGGCAGGTTAGGATAAGGGCACTTTAAATTAACCGTTTTCTTGACATTTTCAAACCTTAGGAAGACGGGTTGCACAATTATTGGTGAACCCAGCTGGTGCCTAATCCTGCCCTCAATCGCTTCAGCTGGTAACTTATCCTGTTCTATCCCGAGTTGTCCAACTTCGCTTGTAATCCCACCCTTTCTAGCCAACCCTAATGATTCCAAATAGTGACCAATCCTACCCACACTATCCTAGGTACTCCCAGCTGGAGGACTTATCCTCCTCCCCCCCCCCCACTCCCCCCTTCCACCCCCCACCCCCCTCCCCCCACCCCATGGTAGTCACATTCTGGTGATTACATATTTTACCCGCCCTCAATAAACTTAGGTGGTAACCAAATCCACAAGGGCCGTGATGAGGGTTCGAACCTACGGCACGGGATGTTCCCAGCTGCGCCTTAATCAACTGTGCCACGGCATGGTTAAAAGTATTGCAACCTGGAGTGCTATTGACCTCTCTAGGTTCATAACTAGAAAACCCGATTGGGCTTCAGAGAAGCTACGGGATCCTAGTGAGGGCAGTAACCCGTGCCGCAGTTGACTAAGGCACAGTTGGGAACATCCCGTGCATAAGTTCGAACCCTCATCACGGGCCTTGTGGATTTGTTCCTCTGATATATCACGTTACTGGGATTTCTGTGTGTGTTAGGTAGTGACCAATGTTGCTACCTATGACCTCATTCTGACAGGCCTGTGTGACCCCATTGGGACCATCTGTAGAGACCCCCGACTCCCCCCCCCCCCACTACTCCTTCCCACGAGACCCCCTGCCATCCTATAAAGCACATCTTGAGGGTCTAATGTTATACGATAAAGGACTTCATTCTTTTCTTCCTATTTTTGTTTTGTTTTAAATAGACGATCCAAATCTCTGGCCATCACTTGATAGTTACCAGTACTCCTGGCCGTGTAGTGCGTCCCCCAGTACTCCTGGCCGTGTAGTGCGTCCCCCAGTACTCCTGGCCGTGTAGTGCGTCCCCCAGTACTCCTGGCCGTGTAGTGCGTCCCCCAGTACTCTCGCTCTGTGTTCAGGTAGGCTTTAACAACTAGAGTAACCTTAAGTAGAAAATAAGATTTTTTTGGGGTCTAGAAAGAAAACATTAATTCTCCAGTCGACTCCAAACTCAGTGGAGGACGACAAGGTGGCGTGTGACGAACTGGCGACCGGTTGTTCATTGATCTTGTTATACCCTGACCGGGGACCCGTTGAGGCCAGGACCTCACCCTCCAGTGAGGCCAGGACCTCACCCTCCAGTGAGGGCAGGACCTCACCCTCCAGTGAGGGCAGGACCTCACCCTCCAGTGAGGGCAGGACCTCACCCTCCAGTGAGGGCAGGACCTCACCCTCCAGTGAGGCCCACAACTTTCCCAGAGCGACTCCTTATTTTTTCAGAAGCTAATCTATAAACTTGATCCCATTGCCCTTCTTCCCCGCTCTCTCGTGAGCTCCGTGTATTTTTATATAAGTATTAACTTTTTTGCCAAGCCGCATGAATATTTTCGTAATGTTAGAGTGAGTAGGTGAAGCAGTTTTACCTCAGAGAAAGATAAGAGAGGAGACTATGTAGCCTGTGAACCCACATCACCTGGCAGGTTGACCCTTGGAAACATCTGGGGTCGAGAGAGAGAGCCTGGCTTCAGTGTCCTGGATGGGCTCCTCCTGAGAAGGGGCCAATGGCCAGTGTGACGTTACAGCTCCTGGTGCACCTGTCCACCTCCCTGCCTCGAGTCACGAAGGTGGTCCACCTCCGCTCTCCTCCCGTGGTTCCTCCAGTCTCCGAGGTCGACTTGGTCAAACTCTGTCATTAACACAAAAAAGAATCAAACATTTTTAATACATGAACATCGGCTAGAAATTAAAGAACCTGGTTTGACGATTTTCTTGTCATGTTTTAATGTAAAGAAGAATGTGAACCGCGGTGGTATGGAGGAGTTGGTGGCTGCTCGAGGTCTTACTGGACTGTGGTTCCTGTGTGGGCGGCTGGCTGCGGAATATACGAGCACATACACATTGTATGCAGACAAGTGCAGTACGAAAACCCTCGTACCCCAAAAATCAGAAATGGAAATCAATCCTTGACTGTGGATAGACCAACTTAGTCACTCTTTCCTCGAGCTAAATCCATTCCAGGAAGCAGACGCCCTCAAAGCTGCATTTCTTATATTTAACATGTGTAATAAAAACTGGTATTAAGTAAAATACAAATTATTATACTGTATGATCTCTAATGTTGCTCTAGGTTAGGTTAAGTGTTTTGATTCCATTGGCAATGACTTTTATTTTAAATCACGTAGTTGAAGCATTTTGAGGAATGCGCTTGGAACAAATCACTCGAGAAAAGCACTTTGAGCAAAGGGTTGTATATAGACAAATGAGCTGTATTCCGGATCTCAAGAGTATATACAACGAGTTTATTTTAGTTCTGGACTGTTATGGTCTAAAATGTACTTACTGGTTGGTCAGAAAGCTATTGTGGTGGCTTTAATAACCCTCCTGCGGTGAATGGGCCTGAAACCCAGCACCAAACCTACTTTCTTAAGAAAAGTTCCGATAGTCAAGAGTGACTTGTGCGTATAATACATTTGACATAATGAGGGAAGGAGAAAGCTGTAACATGGAATGTCTCCTCTGGCCACTTTGTTTTGAAGACGTGATGTACTTGTTACAAATTTATTCCACACTACTCTTACGAAGCCTATCTCACACTCTTCTTCAACTTGCCTGCCACTCCTCTCCAACTTACCCCATACTTTCCTACCGCCTTAGCCTGATTGAAACTTGTCCTAGAAACTTTGTATTCACTTGCCTTTGCACCGTCTCGCGTGTACCACACATTTCAATCACTATCTTTATTCGGCACATCCAGTCTTTCCTAGTTTGAAGTGAGTCACTCATCTCGAAATAGATAAATCCGTATTACTGAACACATTACATACCACAGATTATGTGGCTAACTGCACGCACTTGTAATCAGTGTGGAAAATGTACGTATAGAACAGGGCTCGAATTGGATAATAATTAATAACAAAAGACTAAACCCCATCTCTCAATTAGGAACATTTGTAAACTACAAAAATGGCCGTAAATTGATTGCATTAATGTCTTTAAAGACTGGAGCATCAGAGAGCCTGCGAGAGTACAGAACCCCTTGGAGGCTCTGCGAAGTCCAAGACCACTCTTACCATCTTAAGGTCGCGAAACAGAGACATTCACCCTCTCCAACTTCGTGACACCCGGAATAGTTTGCGTCCCCTTCGAGTCACATTTTGACAACATTTGTTTGGTATGTAAGTCTTAGGTATTTAAGAATGCCGGGTGCGCCTATGCGAGCGAAGAGATCGCACTGTTCTGCAATAGGTCCTGCGACAGCCTAACACAGAACGAGGCTCTTCGGACGAGAGGACAGACACACACACAAGGCTTCACTGTGGAAGGCGACGTTCAGGAGCAACAATCCTGGCACAATACTCACATGCGACGCGATCCTTCCACGCTACCATGGACCAAGGCGAGATTTCGCACCCACTAAACCACGCCTCTTCGGTCACAACCATTGTATCATAACGTGGCATCATTTCAAAATATCTCATTAATCATATAATAATGCAATAACATACGAATCTGATAACATAAATGCTTTAAATTTTTGTTTTTGTGAGATTGTGGTGGTGTTGAAGTGATGATGTACGCGATAGAGGGGGATAGAAATAGCCTAAGCTACTCTATCCCTTTGAGAAGCATTTTTTTTTCCTTGTCTCAATAAACATACTTGTACGCGATGGTGTGCTGGCCACAAGGAAAGCAGGGAGGTGGTTCACTTGCGGGGTACACCCGTCTCCCACCACACTCATCCCCCCCCTCCTCTATATTTCCTTCATCATATAACTTGTATATATATATAGCACTGTACAAATATTAAAAATCATCTTTCGGGTAATAAATTTTAATTTTATTCGTAAGATGGACGACTTTCAATTATCCCCATTGGTGCGTCGATGGCTTCTTGAAGGAGCCAGTGGAGGACACTAGAGAATGGAGTGATTAAGGCAGCGTCTGGGATGCTCTCGGACGCAGGTTCGAATCCTCGTCACGGCCCTTGTGGATTTGTTCGTTTAACACACTTAGAAACATCTGGTGAACACCTTGAATGAACACAGTGTACAAAGTAGTGAGCACCCTAGTAAATACCCCGGTGAACACTAGTGAACACCCTGGTGAATACCCTACAGAACACCTAACACCTGGTGAACGCCCTTAGGAACATCCTAGTGAGTACCTCGGTGAACACCATAGTGAAACCCCTGATGAAGCACCCTCATGAACACTCTTGAATACTAGTTAACACCATAGTGAGCATCCTGAACATCCACACGAACACCTTAGTGAACACAGGTGAACATCCTAGTAAATACATGTGAACACCCTAGTGAATGCCTTAGTAAACTCCTGTTGAATACTAGTGTACACTCCTATAAGCACTTAAGTGAACAATGATGAGCAACACAGCCACCTAGTGAACACCCTGGTGAACACTGGGGTGATAATATCCAAGTGAACACCACGATGAACACCCTAGTGAGTGGGGAAAAGTATGTACGTAGATAACTGGTGTTGTTAGCCCCGGCTAATGACCTAACCACTCTCCTACAGGTGAGTGGTGTACAACAAACTACCATCTACATAATTAGCTAATACAGCAGTGTATAACTGGTGTTATACACTATAAATCAACCACTTACGGGCTATTCATGCCCGTGCCACCTCTTGGGGTGGCTTTATCTTCATCAATCAGTGTATAACCGCATTCTCTGATTCGTTAGCGTACGATAATGTTAGCGGCAATGTTTTATTAACGAGTTGTTGGTTTCCTTATTCCTAACGTGAGGCTGACACCTTCATCTGTTTCTTGTTTACCTTTTGATTTATGTAATTATCATAATTGTAAATGGTAATTCAACGTATGCTGGTTAAGCTGTTAATTGTGTGAGTCCCCACGGGTGTACATCACAGTCAGGTGTATCAGGTGATGTGGTTGGCATCTACCTAGATGGAGATGACCTGACTCCTACGAAGCCCCAGTGTGGCTCCAGCCAGACACAGTGTGGCGCCAAGGTAGGTTAACCCATTCGTAATTAATTGAATGATTTTAATAACTCGTTGACCAAAGCACACACTAGCAAGTGAAGGGACGACAACGTTTCGGTCCGTCCTGGACCATTATCAAGTCGACTGTGGTCCAGGACGGACCGAAACGTCGTCGTTCCTTCAATTTCTAGTGTGTGGTTTGGTCAACATTTTTCAGCCACGTTATTGTGACTCCTCGCCGATTTAATACTCCCTTTGTGGAGCAAGTTTAGTTTTTGTATTCGGATCATTAGGCACAGAAAGTGAAACCTCTTTGGTGGTAAATAGTAGGGAATTATCAAGGGAAAGCGCCAAGCCATTACGACTATATAGCACTGGGAAGGGGTCAGGATAAGGACTTGGGATGGGACGGAGGGAAGGAATGGTGCCCAACCACTTGTGGATAGGTCGGGGGATTGAACGCCGACCTGCATGAAGCGAGACCGTCGCTCTACCGTCCAGCCCCAGTGGTTGACCATCCTGGTGAACATCCAGAAGTCTGATAGTAAAAGGCCAAGGGGAAACAACCTTAAAATTAGTTTAAAGTTAGAATTGCATTAACGGGCAAACCAGTCAGCGGCCCATAGGACCCGCGGAGTAATATCTTAAGATAAAAAAAACTTCATGAAATCATAAACAGAAATGCTAATCAGTTTAATTAAAAATTATATTTTAGGCATAAAATGAGGGACATTTAGCCATTATACTGCAGTTGTATTCAAGAAAAAGTATCCCTTATCAAGATCTTTTTCTTCATTTTCTGTACACAGTTTTCCATGATTTTTACACCATTGTTGGGTAAGATAATTATGTTTTTAAAGGTAGCCGTTGACAGGCAGGTTAGGTGAGGGTTCACTTGGTTATATTAGACTAGTTGAGGGTTGCTTTAGTTAGGCGAGGTTATGTTAGGAGAAGTTAGGCAAAGGTTTATTTAGTTAGGTTAGGCTACGATAAATTAAGTAAAGGGTTATTTATTTAGGTTAAGTTATGGTAAGTTGTTGCGTTTTATTTAAGTTAGGATAAGTTAAGTGAGGGTTTAGTTAGGTTAGGATACGTTGGGGTACTTAGGATAAGTTAAGTGAGATTTATTAAATTAGATGAGTATAACTTAGGTTAGTGTTTATTTAGTTATGTTAGGATAAGTTAATTGAGGGTTTAGTTAGGCTAGGATACCTTACGGTTTATTTAGTTAGGTTAATATAATTTTGGTTAGGATTTATTTAGTTATGTTAGGATAAGTTAAGTGAGGGGTTTATTTAGGCTTCGTTTTATTGGGTTTAAACCTTTTGAGTTCGACGTAACTCGTCCTGGGAAACAAAGTTATTAAGAAAATTCAGAATCTGCTTCACTTACACCAAATGCGAACCAGAATGCTTTTTAACTTGTTATTTATTCATTAATTTCAATTTATTTATTATTTTCAGAAAGAAAAAATAACAAGTTTCCGGTCATATCGCTGAACTCTTTGTTATTCATTCTTCTCATGCCTGAAAATTAGTTTAAATAAATTAAAATAGACAAATCTGGCTAAATTGGATTCTGAAAAATGTCGTAGCCTCGTGGACGCCTAATGTAGTCAATATTGTTACTTGATTATTACCTTCTAAGGAAAAAGAAAAACTTCACCAAATATTCTTAGATATGATTAAAAAGCAAAAATTGATGTTATTTGTAAATGCCTCGTTTTCAAGTAACATCAGGGGCAGTATAAGCAACTATGGTGGCCTTAATAACCCCTTCACCCTCGGGGTTGATTGAAGTGAATCAGCAACACCAAACAAGGGCTTACGGGCTATTCATGCCCGTGCCACCTCTTGGGTGGCTTAATCCTTATCATTTAATTAATCAAACAAGCAGAAGTCACCTCCTCTCCGTAGGGTGCAGTCGCACCTCCACAGATCTCCAGTATCAGCTAATGATACTGGTAATGGTTCCAAAGGGCCACCACTTACGGGCTAATCATGCCCGTGCCACCTTTTGCGTGGCTTAATCTTCATCAATCAATCAAACAAGGGTTCAGCAGTATTCGCCAAGTGGTTGGTGGGTGATGTCACTACTAGGGAGGCCCGAGGGGGGCGGCGGCCCCACACCACCTCCAGCAGGAAGGCCGCCACGCACGCCACCATACCTGTGATGGAATACACAGGTGGGGGCAAGTTAGTACCCGCGATGACTAGTAAACTCGTATGATTTGTTTATCATTTGAGTCGAGGTATGAGATTAACATCAGCCTAGTGGTGTAATATCTGGCTGGTTATATGGTCAAGATAACATAAGAATAGTGGAAACATATGCACCTACTCCTACTCTTGTATATGTCCACCCTACCTTTAAAACAACGCAGTGGTCCCACATCTACAAACTTAAGGGTTAAGGGGAGTTGTTACTCGAATTAACATCACTTTTAATACTAATTCACTTGGTTATTATTTAATAAATACGGTTGTGTATGTGTATTGTTGTATGTGGCAGTTGTCAAGAGTTTCTCACATAAGGCAGCCCGTTCTCATCAACACAGACCAAATGGTTGTTAATCCACCCACCGAACCCTCCCCCCCTCCTGTTTATGCAACTCGTTCTCCTAATAGGACGTCGCATTTTGACGTATACTCTCCCTAAGGCTAAAATTCGTCGTACTATAAAATGGAAGCGGCTGGCGAAAGTGACGTACTGTCCCGTTTTCTGTTTTGGGTCCTCTGGTAGGTTAGGATAAGGGCACTTTAGTACGACAGTTTCTTGACGTTCGAGTTGCTGGCGGGAACGGGCTGCCCAGTCACCAGTAGTTTATAGTGTTACGGGTGGTGTACTTGCTCATCAGTACTTACCTATCGGTGCCTATGTGGAAGTGAGGTGAAGCTCTCTATGCCCCGTCTACTGGCATTATGCCTCTTGCGTTCCAACTTAACTACTCGGTCATACACATTATTTGTCGATTCTGGCTTTAAAGTTGTGATAGAGGTGGTTTCCATAACTTCCTCTTCTAGATCATTCCACTTGTTAACTACCCTACAGGGTACGAGAACATTCTTAAGTATTCACCTAGTTGTGCTTGCGGGGGCTGAGCTCTGGCTCTTTGGTCCCGCCTCTCAACTGTCAGTCTACTTTTTTTTCTCTCACACATACATATCCCCAAGAAGCAGCCCGTAACAGCTGTCTAACTCCCAAGTACCTATTTACTGCTAGGTGAACAGGTGCATCAGCGTGAAAGAAACTGCCCATTTAGTGTTACCATCAGCATGCAGTATTACCGGCGGCATAAAGGGTGAAGACGCCCAGGAAGTCGCCAACGGCCAGAGTGCGCAGGTCTGAGAGGTTCTCACGGCCCGGGGGCTGGAGGCAGTAGGAGGTGTTCCCCGTCCCGGACTGTAGCAGCTTCTCCAGCAGGCCAAGTTCCTTCAGACGGTAAATGCTGGAAAGAGAGAAAATAAAGTCCACTTCGGGCTCACCATAGCCCGTGCTACTTGCCCCGCTCCTGTGTCAGGTAAGTCCACTATGGGCTCACCATAGCCCGTGCTACTTGCCCCGCTCCTGTGCCAGGTAAGTCCACTATGGGCTCACCATAGCCCGTGCTACTTGCCCCGCTCCTGTGTCAGGTAAGTCCACTATGGGCTCACCATAGCCCGTGCTACTTGCCCCGCTCCTGTGCCAGGTAAGTCCATTACGGGCTCACCATAGCCCGTGCTACTTGCCCCGCTCCTGTGTCAGGTAAGTCCACTATGGGCTCACCATAGCCCGTGCTACTTGCCCCGCTCCTGTGTCAGGTAAGTCCATTACGGGCTCACCATAGCCCGTGCTACTTGCCCCGCTCCTGTGTCAGGTAAGTCCACTATGGGCTCACCATAGCCCGTGCTACTTGCCCCGCTCCTGTGTCAGGTAAGTCCACTACGGGCTCACCATAGCCCGTGCTACTTGCCCCGCTCCTGTACCAGGTAAGTCCATTACGGGCTCACCATAGCCCGTGCTACTTGCCCCGCTCCTGTGTCAGGTAAGTCCACTATGGGCTCACCATAGCCCGTGCTACTTGCCCCGCTCCTGTGTCAGGTAAGTCCACTACGGGCTCACCATAGCCCGTGCTACTTGCCCCGCTCCTGTACCAGGTAAGTCCACTACGGGCTCACCATAGCCCGTGCTACTTGGAACTGTATGTTCCAGGTAGCGAATCTTAAGCAACAACAGCTGAAAGGAGATATTCCTATCCAAAGAAAATCTTAAAGAGCTGACGGCATTAATAATAAAGAATAATAATAATTAAAATTAGGATCGGCTGACAAATAATTTAATTTGTTAGATAAATTTTTCATAGATAAAATGTTAATATAAGTTACTAGAGGTAGCATTACACACAGAAATCACAGTTGCGTGATGCATCAAATGAACAAATCCACAAAGGCCGTGGGCCAACGGTTTGTGCCTCAAAGAGGCTGCAGGATCCAGTAAGTTCAGTAGAACTTCGGTTTCAACTCCTTTTACCATGTCGTAGCTCAGTCAGGCAGCGCCTGGGGATGCTCCCGGATGCAGGTTCGAATCCTCGCCACGGCCCTTGTGGATTTGTTCATTAGACGTAGCATTATTGTAACCATCTTCGCTACACACAACCTTCAAATGAAACACCATCACATTTACTGAATTTATCTCTAAAGGTCTTACTCACATGAGGTCGACGGCGGGCCTGAGCGAGGAGTCGAGCGGGAACCCGAAGCTGTACTGAACAAACATGAAGCCGCCCCTGGTGATGGACATCCGGCACGACCCGTGCTGCCGGATGTAATGGCTTAAAGCTTTCTCCTGACGTATTAACATAATTAGTACACTAATTTGTATATAACAAATATTTGCAAAATATTCACATTCTGTGTTGTAACTTATGTGTTTATATTTACTCATTTAACTGTTCTGCCTCACTTCTCGCTAATTC
The DNA here is from genome assembly GCF_040958095.1 of Procambarus clarkii. NCBI lineage: Eukaryota > Metazoa > Arthropoda > Malacostraca > Decapoda > Cambaridae > Procambarus > Procambarus clarkii. The sequence goes on from NC_091180.1 coordinate 31,465,461, forward strand.
ATGGATTATGGGGTAACCCACGATAGACAGTTACAGCCCCGCTCCCGTGCCAGGTAAGTTACGGGCTCACCATAGCCCGTGCTACTTGCCCCGCTCCTGTGCCAGGTAAGTCCACTACGGGCTCACCATAGCCCGTGCTACTTGCATCTTTGTGTTCCCAGTAGCTGAATCTAAAACAATAACAACGGTAAACCACACAATGCCTCTCACCTTGGAGAAGTCTGTTTCCATCAAGAACAGCGAGGAGTGGCGGGTGTAGAGGCCTGGAGATGGGGGAGACGTGGGTGAGAAGATACAGGGAGGAAACGAATGCAAACTGGAAAGCTGTGTGGGTCCATGTAATCTATTAATGGAAGAACGTCATTATTGGTTGCCCGAAACGCTATGCGTATTAGTGGCTTCAGGTATTGTATGTACTATCTATAAATCCAACATTATATTTGTAACTCTTCATCTATGTATGTACTCTTACCGAATAAAAATTTGAATTTGAATTTTGAATTTGAACGTCAACTGTAGAGAGATGCGAAGCGGCTTCACTAGACTTTGTGGCATGTCTGCAAAAAATAATGATTTTTCCTTGTGAAGTTTTACATGAAAGACAAGAGGCTCTCCAAGGGTCGTCCTTGTGGGTACTCAGAGCTCCTCAGGGACCGTCTACTTTGGAGGGCTGGTCAATTAGGCTATCAGTCGCCGCTGTTCGTTGCTTATCAAAAGTTCTCTTTTTGAACACCTTTGAGAGACTGGCTAGTTATGCCCCTTATGTAATATGCATAGACGGTGTGTTGAAAAGCCTTAGCTTTTACCGTTGATACAAATGTTGAGTGTATTTTGTGTGTTAAATTGTTCAGCTAAGATAACAGCTGTCACACATAATAATAATATTTATATTTATTTTGGAAAAAGTACATATACAAAATGCGATACAAAGCATAATATGGTAAAAACAAACTAAAAAACTAAGACTTAAGTTTATTTTTACGACACTTGGGTTAAGACTTGAACCTCTTTTTGCCCCATGCTTGCTGCTTTGGTCTTGTGGATGTCACACTTGAGTCACAGGAAGTTGTTCCTTCAGTGGTAAGGTTCTCATATAACGCATAAACGGCAGTTAAAGACTATGGATTAAATCATTCAGAGAGAGACAGACCCTGAACCCCCTCACAGAGGAGCAGGGAGCCTGGGATAACTGGCCGCCCCACCAGGAAACTGTCCAGAAAGTCATGAAGCTTTACACAGCAGTCCGTCCGCCTAAGGTTCCCCAACGTCAAGAAACTGTCGTACTAAAGTGCCCTTATCCTAACCTACCAGAGAACCCAAAACAGAAAACGGGACAGTATATCAGTTTCGCAAGTCCCTACCATTTTCGAGTACGACAGATTTTGGTCTTAGGTAGAGTATACGTCAAAATGCGACGTTATATTAGGAGGACGGGTTGTATACAAATATCTGGAGGATTCACAAAAACCGGAACCTCGATAACGATTGCACAGCTCTGCAAACAATTCACGCCAAACAAGGCATTCACACAACTCAAATTATTGACTCAAAACTGTTAGATAGTACCGATCGCCACCACCAGGCCCCGGCGCCTGCCTCAGACCGGCACACCTGGTGACCTGGGCAGTTGTGTTTCCTATATTATAGTGGGCCTGTTATACCTGTATTTCTCCGCTCCGCCAGTCGTGGGCAACCCGGCGCCTTCAAGCTAAGTGCCGGCAGTTCTATATTTGTCCTGTAGGGAGGTTTTAGGTCATTATTTGTTCTATGATTTTAGTATTAGCTTCACGTTTGTGTTTTTTCTCTCCGGCTTGTGTTGGGCTTGACTTTTGTTAGGCTTCGGGCTGTATATGCTCACGGCTCTCCTCCCTCCACACAACGAAATCTGGAGAAGTTGAAGGGTGTGACCTGCTAGGAAAGGTTGAAGTAGTTGACGCTTACGTTACTGGAGGAGAGAAGAAAAGGAGACATCACCTCCACATACACAAGACTTGGGGGAATTGGTAAGGCAGCCAAGAGGATACAAATAAAAAGTTCCCAGACGAGCCACAGAGACATTTGGGAAAAATACGATTCGTGTCAGAATAGTGAAAAAATTGATAGCACTTAGAAGCTCTTTGTGGCGCAGTGGTTATACACTCGCCCTTCGCTTCGCGAGCGTTTGATCTTGGTTCATCCAACAGTAATTGGCCACCTGTTAACAAATTGGCTGGTGGTGTTCCAGAGAAAACTAGTGGGCTAGACTTATGAACTGTGGTTTGGGAAACTGTCTGCTAATATGAGTCGGCTCACGTACCCACGTGTAAAAAAAAATGTAAATGTAAATAACTAATCAAAGGGGTTCTGAAGCATAGTCGACTACGGGTTGAGAAAAGTTGCCCAACGTCTCGCCTCCCCCCCCCCCCCACTCGTTCTCCCTTCACAAGTATAACTAGGTAAGTATAATTGTGCAAGTGCTGCATATATACTCGTATGCCACATACACCAACCCGTCCAATAGAACGTCGCATTTTGACGTATACTCTTACCTAAGGCCACAAATTGCCTTACTAGAAAATGGTTGCTGTCTTGCTCGCAAAATTGACATACTGTCCAGGTTTCTGTTTTGGGTCCTCTGGTAGGTTAGGATAAGGGCGCTTTAGTACGACAGTTTCTTGACGTTGAGAAACCTTAGGAGGACGGACTGCACACAGAAGCACGCCACATACATGTGCATGCAATATACACCTGCATGTTTCCTACACTCCACACACCTGCCACACCACTTATGGTTGCTGGAATGATGAACTTGGGGTGTAGGAGAAGGTCGCCGTGCCTGGCCCAGCCTCGCCCCATGGTGGAGTGTGGGTCCTCACCGTAGGCTGCCTGCAGGGGCGAAAAGACTTCCCACCCTCACACACGGAAGTGAATAATGTAGCGAATATTACAAAAAGTCCCTCATCCCATCTCTGTGTACAGGGCCATGTGATCAGTAGCCTACACTGGCAAATGTTTTGGGTGCATTATGAGGCTATTCTCAAGAACACAAGAGGTAATAAAGTGACAGGCAAAGCTCAGATCCATAACATTATCATGCGAGGCTTCAGACGAGGCTTTAGTAGGGAGGTGAATGCTATTTGTATGAAAGGTTTCTTTTCAAGAGGGTTGTGGGTGCCTGGGGATTGTGAGTTTCATAGAAAATTGTAAGCGTGGTTTATCTTGCCTCAAAGAAGTCGTGGACAATAGAGCCCTTAGGGAAGGTCCAGGGAATGTCTTTCTGCGCCACCAACTCCTCCAGGTTCTCGAAGGGGATCTTCACCTGCAAAATATTTCCGGTTGTCTGAATTTTCCTTTAAGAGTCGGGAGTTGTGCTCTTGTAAGATTTTGATTTCAGTCTTGAGGAAGATAAACTCTTGCCCGAATAATGAAGTGTGGTGATAGCTTACCCTGGGGACGATGAGCATGGCTTGGAGGTTGCTCTTGTACACGACACCGACAATGAGGGAGACAATCATCCAGGTAGTGAGGACGAGTCGCTCCGCCTCGCCCACTCCCGTCTGCCACAACACGCCTGGAACTGACCTCTTCGTCACCTCGCATGAATGGTTTTCCAGAAATTTCCATGAATTACCAGAATTACCCATTCTGGTAATTATCTCTACTTCCAAGCATTTTTTCATAATCTCTCCCTACTTTTATCTTTCATTATCTGGTCTTCGCACGATCTTCCGCGTGCGAAGGATCTGAATTTTTCATTCTTTGTCGACTACTTTTCCCACCGGCATTGGTGGGAACCAATGCCGGTGTCGTTGGTTCGACACCGGCATTAGCAAGTCGCATACTCTACCACTTTGTACAAGGCTCGATGGTCCAGTGGCGGAATGCGCGACTGGCAATTTCTTTTTTGTTCTGTTTTGTCGAGGACCGGAAGTCTGTATGTGGGTTAGGCTTGTATCGAAGTCTACATTGATTTCCTCCCTTCGTTCGTTTCCCACGGTAGATCGAACCACCCCCCCCCCCCTCTTTAGGTCGAACTACTGACCTCTCTCACAGGATGCAACTCCACAACATAGCTCCCGGGTACCTATTTACTGCTAGGCGAGCAGAGACATTAGGTGAAAGGAAACTGACCCCAACTACATCTGTCCCATCCAGGAATCGAACCCGGAATCGGCGATTGTGAGTCGAGAAGGAAGCCAGCTGTACTACCAGACCCCGAATAACTTGCCAAACTCCCCACAGTAACCCACCACAACCTACCTTGACCGATGAGAATGACGTAACCCCAGAGCCAAGAGGAGTGCCGGGTGATCTGTGGGGCTGTGGGGTCCAGGGCGGGATCTTCCTTATCGCTTGCCTCCTTTCGTACCCTTCACCATCCAGGGATGAGAAACGTGGCACTATAGAAGTGTGTGGCTGCTTTATACGGTATAGGCACGATATTCTTAGCGTGTGTTTTAATTGTATAGCAGACATATATCTGATCACCTCAGTGGCTTCTACACTAAGCCTACACAATCCCATACACAATGCGTATGTGATTGTGTGGTGTTGGGTCTGGTGGACCAAACTCTCACACGTCAAGCCTGGCCTCGGGCCGGGCTTGGGGAGTAGAACAACTCTCAGAACCCCATCAATCAGGTACGTGATTGTGTGGCTTGAAGGGGATGGGAAGGGGGGGGATTGTGTGGTAGGAGGGAGATTGTTTGAAGGTGTGGCTTGAGGGAGTGAGTGAGGGACTCACCTGGATGCAGTGAGGTAGCGACAGAGAACTGCCACAGCTGTCACCACCAGCAACCCAGCCAGCACCCCTCCCCACACCTGAAAAAAAACACTCCTATACATGCATACAACACACCTGAAGCTTTCCCAGCAGCATCGCGCATCACATACACTCCTAGACATGCACATGTGCACGCAGGTATTGTGGGAGCGAACCTCACCGAGTAAGTGTGGACTCTGTGCAGCATCATGATGTAACACACACTGTCACTGGAAACGGGGGACCTACCAGAAATATGGAAGACTGCTAATGTAGTACCAATATACAAAAAGGGTGACAGACAAGAGGCACTGAACTACAGGCCAGTGTCCTTAACTTGTATACCATGCAAGGTGATGGAGAAGATTGTGAGAAAAAACCTAGTAACACATCTGGAGAGAAGAGACTTCGTGACAACCCATCAACATGGGTTCAGGGAGGGTAAATCTTGCCTTACAGGATTGATAGAATTCTACGATCAGGTGACAAAGATTAAACAAGAAAGAGAAGGGTGGGCGGACTGCATTTTTTTTGGACTGTCGGAAAGCCTTTGACACAGTACCCTATAAAAGGTTGATGCATAAGCTGGAGAAACAGGCAGGAGTAACTGGTAGGGCGCTCCAGTGGATAAGGGAGTACCTAAACAATAGGAAGCAGAGAGTTACGGTGAGGGGTGAGACCTCAGACTGGCGTGAAGTCACCAGTGGAGTTCCACAGGCCTCTGTACTTGGACCGATCCTGTTTCTGATATACGTAAATGATCTCCCAGAGGGTATAGACTCATTCCTCTCAATGTTTGCTGACGACGCCAAAATTATGAGAAGGATTAAGACAGAGGAGGACAGCTTGAGGCTTCAAGAAGACCTGGACAAGCTGCAGGAATGGTCGAACAAATGGCTGTTAGAGTTTAATCCAAGCAAATGTAATGTAATGAAGATAGGGGTAGGAAGCAGGAGACCAGATACAAGGTATCACTTGGGAGATGAAATACTTCAAGAGTCCGAGAGAGAGAAAGACCTGGGGGTTGATATCACGCCAGACCTGTCCCCTGATGCTCACATCAAGAGGATAACAGCAGCAGCATATGCCAGGTTGGCTAACATAAGAACGGCCTTTAGAAACTTGTGTAAGGAATCTTTCAGAACATTATATACCACATATGTCAGACCAATCCTGGAGTATGCAGCACCAGCATGGAGTCCATATCTAGTCAAGCATAAGACTAAAATGTACGATACATGGAAAAATGGAAAAGGTTCAAAGGTTTGCCACCAGACTAGTACCCGAGCTGAGAGGTATGAGCTACGAGGAGAGACTACGGGAATTAAACCTCACTTCGTTGGAAGACAGAAGAGTTAGGGGGAACATGATCACCACATTCAAGATCCTCAAGGGAATTGACAGGGTTGATAAAGACAGGCTGTTTAACACAAGGGGCACACGCACTAGGGGACACAGGTGGAAACTGAGTACCCAAATGAGCCACAGAGATATTAGAAAGAACTTTTTTAGTGTCAGAGTGGTTGACAAATGGAATGCATTAGGCAGTGATGTGGTGGAGGCTGACTCCATACACAGTTTCAAGTGTAGATATGATAGAGCCCAATAGGCTTAGGAACCTGTACACCTGTTGATTGACAGTTGAGAGGCGGGACCAAAGAGCCAGAGCTCAACCCCCGCAAGCACAACTAGGTGAGTACAACTAGGTAAGTACTGAATTGGATGAGAAACGGAATTGGAAGAAATGTGAAATGAATGGAAATCATTGTGGGAAGGATGGAAATATAAAGAAACAATGTTACGAATTGGGATTAATTCTTACTTACACTAATTAATACTTACACGTTAGGTCGAACTACTGACCTCTCTTCTAGGATGCAATCCCACAACATAACCCGTGAGCTATGTTGAGGGGTGAAGCTAAGCTCATCTTATCTTATTAAGCTCATCTTATTCATTCCTTTTTATTATTATTATTATTATTATTTTCTACCACAGACGTGGCCAGACATTTACAATGCTAACCAGCATATATACATTTTCTTCTGTCCTCCATGGACAGGGTTAGAGATGTGTTAAACATATAGTTCATTCCTTAATTTGTTTACATCCGATGTAAATCTCCACACCCCACAACTGCTTACGTTCGAACATTCATTGAACAGTGCTTTGTTCACTCCCAATGTGTAAAAGTACCAATGGAAATGCTTCACTCACGAACTGTAAATAAATTAACTAACCGCCAATATATCGAAAACACCAAACGTCACCTACCCCCAGGCCTAGCTATGAACAACAGTATAACATAAATTGAGTTGATAGAAAATAATTTTTTTACTTGCTACACTACACAGCAGTCGACTAAGGCGCTTCTGGGATTATCCAGGACGCAGGTTCGAATCCTCATCACAAATTCTTGTGGATTTGTTCATGATTATTTTTTTTTTATTACGAACGAATGTTTGAAGAATATACCGGCCCATCGGCCACATGTGCAACATAATGTCAGTGTGTCAGAGAAACAGCAGAGTGCAAAAAGAATGCAACAGAGTACCGTAGGAAGGGGCAACAGAGTACCGTAGGAAGGGGCAACAGAGTACCGTAGGAAGGGGCAACAGAGTACCGTAGGAAGGGGCAACAGAGTACCGTAGGAAGGGGCAACAGAGTACCGTAGGAAGGGGCAACAGAGTACCGTAGGAAGGGGCAACAGAGTACCGTAGGAAGGGGCAACAGAGTACCGTAGGGGGGGGGCAACAGAGTACCGTAGGGGGGGGGGGCAACAGAGTACCGTAGGGAAGCAACAGAGTACCGTAGGGAAGCAACAGAGTACCGTAGGGGGGGCAACAGAGTACCGTAGGGGGGGCAACAGAGTACCGTAGGGGGGGCAACAGAGTACCGTAGGGGGGGGCAACAGAGTACCGTAGGGGGGGCAACAGAGTACCGTAGGGGGGGCAACAAAGTACCGTAGGGGGGCAACAGAGTACCGTAGGGGGGGGCAACAGAGTACCTAAGGGGGGGGGGCAACAGAGTACCGTAGGGGGGGGGCAACAGAGTACCGTAGGGGGGGGGCAACAGAGTACCGTAGGAAGGGGCAACAGAGTACCGTAGGGGGGGGGCAACAGAGTACCTAAGGGGGGGGGCAACAGAGTACCTAAGGGGGGGGGCAACAGAGTACCGTAGGGGGGGGGCAACAGAGTACCGTAGGAAGGGGCAACAGAGTACCGTAGGAAGGGGCAACAGAGTACCGTAGGAAGGGGCAACAGAGTACCGTAGGGGGGGGGCAACAGAGTACCGTAGGGGGGGCAACAGAGTACCGTAGGGGGGGAACAGAGTACCGTAGGGGGGGGGGAAACAGAGTACCGTAGGGGGGGGGGGGAAACAGAGTACCGTAGGGGGGGGGCAACAGAGTACCGTAGGGGGGGCAACAGAGTACCGTAGGGGGGGCAACAGAGTACCGTAGGAAGGGGCAACAGAGTACCGTAGGGGGGGGCAACAGAGTACCGTAGGAAGGGACAACAGAGTACCGTAGGAAGGGACAACAGAGTACCGTAGGGGGGGCAACAGAGTACCGTAGGGGGGGCAACAGAGTACCGTAGGGGGGGCAACAGAGTACCGTAGGAAGGGGCAACAGAGTACCGTAGGGGGGGGCAACAGAGTACCGTAGGAAGGGACAACAGAGTACCGTAGGAAGGGACAACAGAGTACCGTAGGGGGGGCAACAGAGTACCGTAGGGGGGGCAACAGAGTACCGTAGGGGGGGCAACAGAGTACCGTAGGGGGGCAACAGTACCGTAGGGGGGCAACAGAGTACCGTAGGGGGGCAACAGAGTACCGTAGGGGGGTGCAACAGAGTACCGTAGGGGGGGGCAACAGAGTACCGTAGGGGGGGCAACAGAGTACTGTAGGGTGCAACAGAGTACCGTAGGGGGGGGGCAACAGAGTACCGTAGGGGGGGGGGCAACAGAGTACCGTAGGGGGGGGGGCAACAGAGTACCGTAGGGGGGGGGGGCAACAGAGTACCGTAGGGGGGGGGGCAACAGAGTACCGTAGGGGGGGGGCAACAGAGTACCGTAGGGGGGGCAACAGAGTACCGTAGGGGGGGGCAACAGAGTACCGTAGGGGGGGGCAACAGAGTACCGTAGGGGGGCAACAGAGTACCGTAGGGGGGGGGGCAACAGAGTACCGTAGGGGGGGGCAACAGAGTACCGTAGGGGGGGGGCAACAGAGTACCGTAGGGGGGGGCAACAGAGTACCGTAGGGGGGGCAACAGAGTACCGTAGGGTGCAACAGAGTACCGTAGAGTGTGTACTTAATTGTCCTTCAAGTGCAGCATGAAGCGCCAGCCTCTCACCGCAAGTTTGAAGGGCTTGGTAAAGCCGAGGAGATCTGGAGACAGGAGCGGACGACGGTACAGGACAGCATGGTCGGTGGACAGGATCGGTACGCTGAAATCTGCTACCGTCGACCTGGACAGCGTCACGCCGAAGGGTCCTACTGCCATGTCCACCTCCTGTGGTCACGGGGTGAGACAGGAGCCAGATTCACGAAGCAGTTACGCAAGCACTTGCGAACCTGTCCATCTTTTCTCAATCTTTGGCGGCTTTGTTTAGATTAGTTCGTGCATCATATTAAAATGTATTTCGTTGTTATACGATGATGGTGGAAATTATTGAATTATGGTTAAGGTAACAGCTGTGAACATTGAAGACTCGATGATATTCATGTGTAGTTTCTGATTTTGAATTTAACGACTATAATTTTAAAATCATTGATAAATGAAGCTTCTAATTCTAAGCCTTGAATATACAGTTTATAAATACATATTTACGTGGTATGACTTTCGGATAAATATTTACCGTAAATGTGTAAAAATGTGAACGTACAAAAAGATTTATGAATAATTTCAATGTGTGCCTCTGGGTGTATTCATCGCATATATTGAAATTTTCCTTTATGGGAACTAATAATAATTAAAACAAAGATGTTGAGGGGCAGGTCAGTCGAGACTAACCTTCCTCTCCAGCTGCCCCATCATGCCGAACCACGACCCGTTGGGGAGCGGCGCCCCCCACAAGCCGTCAGGAGGCTGGACGAACTGGTAACTACACGGAGAGACGGTAGAGTTCCATTATTATCGTCGCTTTGATAAGCTACAGAGGTTCTTGTCCACTAAACCGATGATATCTGTTCTATTGATATCTGAGTACAGCTGCAAGCTCTATTGATGTTAAAAGTTTTTAAAGATTAATTTATTAACGTAATGGTAAAATATAGATTAGGCTATCTCCACACGGAAAAATAATTACACTAATTTTCCATTTTTATTTATTAACATCTTTATTGACAAAACTAATTACAATTTTGCCTAATCTGAGGATTTTGATAGTCTTATTAAAGTGAGGATAATGCTGATACTAATTTTCCAAGCCAACGATCAAGACGCTGAAACCTGAGGGCAGTGAATACCTCAAGATATCACAAGTAACTTTATTAACTACCTACATGTTATCATAAACTTCAAACCCTGAACGGAACCACTGAAGGAATGTTATCAGTGATAGTTATTAATATGTAGTTATTATCAGTGTTATTTAGATTAATAATTTAATGATAAATTATTATAAGTATAGACTTCGGTATAAGCCTAACATGCACCGTATATATAGCCTGGCTTCCTGTCCTCCCAACACAATGAATTATAATTATATTAAAACGGCGGGTAGGGTCAGCGGCGTAGGAACACTCTAGGAACCTTGGCCTTCAAGAAAAAACCAAGTGGTTATTTATCTATTCAAATCTCTTGAGAGTGACGGTCTGGCTTCATGCAGGTCGGCGTTCAATCCCCGACTGTCCAAGTGGTTGGACACCATTCTTTCCCCCCGTCCCATCCGAAATCCTTATCCTGACCCCTTCCCAGTGCTATATAGTCGAATTGGCTTGGTGCTTTCCCCTCATAGAGCTTAACTGAAGTTTACTGGTAGGTGAACAGATGCATCGGCTGAAAGGAAACGTGCTTATTGGCCACTCTCCTACCGCGTGTATCAACTCCGGGATCCTGGGTTGGGAGCCGGCTTCTTGTCTCCATCGAGGCCATTAGAGATGATGGCCCACAGGTAAATTCATGTAAACATTGACCTGAACATGTGTTAGTGTGTGCAACTAGGAATATAAGAGACTCCCCTTAAGCCGTAAAGTATACAGACTTTCTGAATGCCGGACTGACTCAAAGAAAACGAGTTAAACTAAAGGGCAAACATTTACATTATATCAACCGGAATTTACCTGAGAGCCGGTAACACACTAGTGGCCTCGATGAAGACAGGAAGCCGACGGCTTGTCAAAGGTCCCCCACGCCCATTTGTCTTTGACTTTTTCAAGCTGGATTTTAAAGTTTAGTAGAGTTTTGGCATTGACGGCTTCGGAGGGTAAGCGGTTCAATGGGTTTATTCCCCTGTGGGTGAAATAGCATCTCCTGTTTTCAGTCCTACATTGTGGCTTGTTGAACTTGAAATAGTTATTCCTTGTCTGCGTTACGTCTGACCTTTTAAAGAATGATCTTCAATTTTGAGGATCAACATCCTCCAAAATTGTTCAGTATTTTGAACGTTTCGATGAGCTCAGCCCTATCATGTGTGGTTTGCAGTGTTGTTAGCCCTGTGGCCCCCTCAACCTGTCCTTGTATGAGAGATGAATTTGTTCTGGAGTTATTTTTGTTGCCAGGGGTTGAACTTTCTCACGTGCATGTATATCTTTCTGAAGAAGAGGTCTCCATGCCTGGATGCAATAATCCAGGAGCGGACGCACCAGAGATTTAGAGAATTGAATGACTAACTTCTTTTCCTTAAAGTCAAAGGCACGCTTGATTATTTATTCCAAGGGTTTGGTTAGCTTTTAGTTTTTAATGCCGCTCCAACTTGTGAATCCATCAATGAATGATATACTAAGGTACTTTTCTTCGTAGTCTTCAAACCCATGTTCGTTGATTTTTCAAGATTGTTCTCCGAGATGTTGGTTGATTCCCTCCCATTGGATTCTCTCTGTGAGCTTGTAGATGTGTGACATCAAGCTGATTGACATCAGCTTGATGTCAATCAGCTTGAAGTCAGAACAATAATACTCGAAAATTTGTACTATTTAGTTGCCTATTCAAGTTCCAACCATCTATACACTGTTTAGCTTTAATTGATTTGTTTCTAGAGTTTTGCTGGTAAAGAAGTTAATGTTTTTTTCTATATAAAAAACGTAAAGCGCGAGATTAAGCGAATCTAGGATCACAAACGAAAGGATTAGAAATTTTCAGACGTGTGATCAGGATCACCCTATCGTGTGATCATAATATTTTAAGATGGATTACAGATGTAGAAATCCGCGTAAAGGTCCAGCATGATGACATACATCAGTGTTTTTCCGAATTTATTTATTTTGTTTTCTTGCGACTCTCGGCAAGAATTATATATTGTAATGCGTGCCAGTAGTCCTACATTTAATACTTCAGATGCAAACTGTGAATTATTTTCTTTTATTTACTCCTGAGACAAGATAAATGCATATATGTGGATAAAACTTACTCAATTAAATTACATATTTATATTTTCATTAATATGAAAATATGAAAATAAACCTTTTGCACGAAATTCTAGCAAAAAAAAAGGTAAACAATACTTAAACAAAAATTTAATTTAATAAAAATGACTTGTTTGTTTGTTCGATATTAGTTGATTCCAATTTGGAACACAAGTTTCATGCATATCTGGTGCAGTGTTGAGCTGCTTTCTATCATTAGTTTTTAGTGAAGTTAACGTGGAAAATCCTAATTCACATGAATTAGTAAAAGGTAATCATATCAAGATATTCCTTTTACATCAAAGTTGAAATTCTCCTTTTAACCTTAATCGAAAATGATGACAAATTTGAATTGCTGAAAATGGTTCTTCAGTGTAAATAAACTACTAAGATGCAGCAATTCATCATCAATCACCTGGCAACAAGCGTACCATCACTCTCATCAATTGCCATGATGAGTAATGAGTGCGAATGAGATTGTCGCTCTCACTTGCTTATTTATTGTGGATTTTTCTTATTACACGTTTTATTTATTTTGCCACCCACGAATGGGCCGGGACCCGCAGTTTTAAAAACTAGACTACTCTGCACGAGGCTATCGAGGAATGAGAAGAATTGCCAAACACCACCTGGAGGGAGATAAAGGCAAAGAAGCATAATGAGAAAATGTAAAAAAAGTAATCAATGAATTTGTTGAAATGTGTGCTAAGGAGGAGAGAGAGAGGAAACGAGAACGAGAACTAGGTGGATGATGCAAGCAGTAAAAAGAACTCATTAATAACTAAGTGCAAGCTCTGGAGAATGTATTAATACACAAACAACAACATAGATTATGAGACATATAGAACGGCTTTAAATTCAGCGACTCGTTGGGGGGGGGGGGGGGAATAGGATAATTCAGTTTTTTTACGCACCAGAATCCTAGTTTCTTCTGGATGATCTTGAAGATCTCCACACAGGAGCCTGTGTAGTCCGGATACAGCCCTGTCACATAGGGCGGCCACTGTGGGGGTAGTAAAAGTTACTCTCTCACTACTCTAATGTTCAATAGTTCATTGTGTATTGTAGCAACTCTAACCCTGCATACAGATACAACTCTGTACAGACGAGAATATATATATCTGCTGGTTTATCTTGTAAAGACACAACAATAACGTATGGTTTCAGGCGATGAGTCACAATAACGTGGCTAAAGTATGTTGACCAGACCACACACTAGAAGTTGAAGGGACGACGACGTTTCGGTCCGTCCCGGACCATTCTCAAGTCGATTGTCGATTGTGTATTCACAATCGACTTGAGAATGGTCCAGGACGGACCGAAACGTCGTCGTCCCTTCACCTTCAAGTGTGTGGTCTGGTCATCAATAACGTATGGTTGAATGATCAGTAGATGCCCTAGAAAGTAAACTAAAAATATGAGAAATCTCTAGGATGCGCTGTTTCCGATCTGAGTATACCTACACTACAATTTGGGGTGGGCGGGGAGTCACTAGCTGACATAGGTGTTGCGTGACACTAAGGACGTGGATTCAGGGAATGAGTACGGGTGATTTGTGAGTAATTAATGACTGCTGGAGCACCAGAGGTCACCGTCCTCTACAGCACAGTTACATGGTCACCTCTGCAATGGCCACCAAGAGGCAGCGGTCAGTTGGCGCCCTTGGAGCGAGTCTGGAGCCGTTCATTCCGCCTCTGGCGTTCACCTCAGACTTTCGACAAAGGCGGCGTCAAGCCTGGTCCCAGGAGAAAAGTTAAGCCACAGGAGGGTGGAAATAGCCTAAGCTACTCTGTAAGCCAGTCAGGCGAGCTTGACGGGTAGAGAAGAATGGCTGGCTGCAAATGGAGCACCCGGAGTTCCAGGACACATATATATATGCCTGTCGCCTGCCTCCAAACTTCTACCAGAAAATATTTTCTATAGAAAAATATCACGCCTCTTTCTCGTTATTTGATATCAGAGTTAACCTATAAACTCTATCCTCCGCCGAGTTTCAGTTGGCAATATTTTGACATTAATTAACTTATGAATTTTAGAAGCGTGAAAAACTAACTAGAAAATATAAGATTATTTTCCGGTGATGTTCCATTGGTTTATTCGAACCTTAATCTATTGAGACAGTTTTTTTGGGTGCTCCGGTGTTCAGTCCGTCCGTCCGTTCCCCAACGTCAATAAACTGTCGTACTAAAGTGCCCTTATCCTAATCCACCAGAGGACCCAAAACCGAAAATGGGACAGTATGACAATTTCGCGAGCAGCTTCAGTTTTCTAGTACGTCAATTTTTGGCCTTGGAGTAATACGTCAAAATGCGACGTTCTATTAGGAGGACAGGTTGCAGTGTGCTTCAGTATCTTTCGGCCAGCTGCTCTACTCGGTATAAACCAATAGACTAAAGCTCTAGAACTCTGTAACTACCAGTAATTAATAATGGCTCACTAAACCATGCTTGCTCTTCTCTACTGTTTTCTGTCGCTTAATTGTTTCTACATTATATATTGAACGTTTTTTCATTTCGGGAAATTTGAGCAGTTACAATTATTTCAGTAATCTGAAGGGTGGAAGAAGTCTTTTATATAAATCATGTCTGATGATGAGAAAATACTTTTTTAGTGTTGATGTCTTTAATTTTAAACGCGGTTCCCATTTTTCTCGATCTCTTGCTCCTTCCCAACCACTTGGGGGTGGACGGTAGAGCGACGGTCTCGCTTCATGCAGGTCGGAGTTTAATTCCCGACCATCTGAGTGGTTGGGCGCCATTTCTTCCCTCCGTCCCATCCAGTCACTAAAAGAATATCAATGTGTTTCTACTGTCACTTTACTAGGAGTGCCACTCCTCCACCATCTCCCCCCCCCTCCCCGTTAGGGGGTCTGATGGCTGAGTGGACAGCGCTCGGGATTTGTAGTCCTAAGGTTCAGGGTTCGATCCCCAGCGGAGGCGAAACAAATGGGCAGAGTTTCTCTCGCCCTGATGCCCTATTCATCTAGTAGGTTCACCTAGCAGTAAATAGGTACCTGTGAGTTAGCTGATATGAGCTGCTTCCTGTGGGGTGTGTAACAAAAAAAGCCTGGTGAAGGACCGGGCCGCGGGGACGCTACGCCCCGAAATCATATCGAGATAACATCTCAAGATAACCATGTATCTGAATCTTTTCTTTCCTTATTATTTAGTATCCCCCTGGAAAAATTGCATCAGAGAACATATAATTTTAGTTTCCACTATTACAACTACCTCTGGTTCTTTCTCCTTCCGTTTGATTACTCTGAAAATCATCTAGAGTACAATTCTTTGGACAACTCGGAGAAGAGTATAAAAGTCATTCAGAGAAGACCTTGCAGATTCTTCCTGAATACACTTTTGAGTATTTTCAAAATGCAATGTCATTCCCTGATATTCCTAAATGACTTGGCACCCAGTTGATAAGTATCCGACGGCCTTGACGTTTGAGTGTGTGTGGTGGGATGGAGGGTGTCAGTTAAGGGTTCGTGTTGACAGGTTTCAGCGGCAGTTCTCAAATCTGCAAGCATGATAATGTGTTGTCAGCGAACAGCAAGAGGCTGTTTCAAAGCTTATTCAGTGATTAACATCAGTGTGTGTAAAGCTGAGCATCTGTTTGAGATTCTGGTGCTGGTGGTGGCAACCTGGTGCTGGTGGTGGGAACTGGGTGCTGGTGGTGGCAACCTGGTGCTGGTGGTGGGAACTGGGTGCTGGTGGTGGCAATCTGGTGCTGGTGGTGGCAATCTGGTGCTAGTGGTCTGCTGGTGGTGGCAACCTGGTGCTGGTAGTCTGCTGGTGGTGGGAATTGAGTGCTGGTGGTGGCAACCTGGTGCTGGTGGTGGGAATTGAGTGCTGGTGGTGGCAACCTTGGTGTTGGTAGTCTGCTGTAGGTGGCAACTGGGTGCTGGTGGCGGCAACATACTAAGCGAGCGGTGAAGCTGTCAGTCGCTCCCAGACGCTCTAAGGGACACGTTGCTACTCTGTGCTCTCTCTCTCAATACTAACTCGCCCCCATACCAGTGTTATCAGTCCTCGCCGCTTAAAAGTAAACATATAATCGGTTGTGACAGCAAGTTGACATACAACAACAAGATAAATTGTGAAATAAGTGTATATTTGCTGTGTTAGAAAATATTATCCTCCAGTAAGCTGGTGTTTTAACACATCTCTACGGCAGTTTTGTCTTCTCTCTCCTCAAGGTAAGCTGTAAGTTGCTCTATTAACTCTCTTTTCTATCATTTATGTCTTAAGAAAGCTTAGGATACGTTGTTTAAACGTCAGTAAGGCTTGCCGTCTTGGGTTTGATACCGGCGAACTATCGAAGGAATATTTAAGATTATTCAGGTTTTGTGAGACTGGTATAGCCGCATGCGGGTCCTGGTAAGCCGCCGCGACTGGTTCCAAGAGCCTACGGGTGGGTAGGTGAGTGTGTGTGCAGTGACTGTGTAACTGTGACAGACTGGCTCCATCTATCCCTCATAGGAGGGATAGTCAAGCTGGGATGGGAAGGGGAGGGCCCCGTCCATCGATCGTTCTGTGGGGGAAGGGTCTGCCTTTTCTACATGTGATAGGGCCAGTTTCCCCCCAGAGGTACAATGACACTTGCATTATAACTGAGCCTTAAAGATCCCCGGGTTTTTCTCCCCAATGCTCAGCAGGCAAGAGATATGTTGACAAGAGATATCTTGTCTTGTTACTTTCTTACCCAGGCCTGAGTAATGCCCGAAACGCTGTGCGTACTAGTGGCTTTAGGTATTGTATGTACTAGCTCTTATCTTTAAATCCAACATTATGTTTGTAACTCATCTTCAATGTATGTATCTTTACCTGAATAAAAAATTTAATCTAAATCTAATCTCAGTCCTCACAGTCTCTTCCACTAGGCCTACACGGCTCTGCCCACTTTACACTACAAGTGGATGAAATTACAACTGAAAATCTTTGAATTGACTGAAGACACAGTACAATAGGTACATTGTGGGTTAAGATGACGGCTCGCTACAAAACTCTGCTTCCTTAGTACATATCTAAATGATGTTAATATGTAGACAGTTACAGAATGCAATGTAAGATTTTAAGGAAACCTAAAACTGCTTTTGATTTGTAATTATAACTTTTATGTGTGTATTGGGTTCTTTTGATTTGTAGTGTGATGATATAAGTGAGTTTGCTTCCACAAGGAGTGAGTGTGTTTCGAAAGTGACAAACTCGTTCCATACGTGGCAGCAACTGAAGTTAAGGAACAGGTTAGTTAGTGTGTGAAGACTAAGGGAAAGTGAGGGTTGGATTCCAATATTAAGTAAATCTCGTTTTGTGTAACCAGACGTTGATTCTTCGCTTGATTCAGAATATTTTAATGTTTTGTCTTAGATGGGGGAAACAATATGGTATAAACATTAAGTGCCCTTATCACTTTATATAATGTACTTGAATTGGAAAACATAAGAATAATGAAAACTCTCGTTACAAATGTACAAGAAATGTACAAATATATCATCCACAATGGCGCGTTTCTCCCTAAATTCAAGCCTAATGTCGAAATTTATTATAAATAGCTGGCAAGAATGGAAATAAATCAATGGTTCGATGTCTCTCCCACAGTGGTCATCATAGCATGGGTAAGGGAGCACAGTGGTCATCATAGCATGGGTAAAGGAGCACAGTGGTCATCATAGCATGGGTAAGGGAGCACAGTGGTCATCATAGCATGGGTAAGGGAGCACACAGTGGTCATCATAGCATGGGTAAGGGAGCACAGTGGTCATCATAGCATGGGTAAGGGAGCACAGTGGTCATCATAGCATGGGTAAGGGAGCACAGTGGTCATCATAGCATGGGTAAGGGAGCACAGTGGTCATCATAGCAAGGGTAAGGGAGCACAGTAGGCATCATAGCATGGGTAAGGGAGCACAGTGGTCATCATAGCATGGGTAAGGGAGCACAGTGGGCATCATAGCATGGGTAAGGGAGCACAGTAGGCATCATAGCATGGGTAAGGGAGCACAGTAGGCATCATAGCATGGGTAAGGGAGCACAGTGGTCATCATAGCATGGGTAAGGGAGCACAGTGGTCATCATAGCATGGGTAAGGGAGCACAGTGGTCATCATAGCATGGGTAAGGGGGCACAGTGGTCATCATAGCATGGGTAAGGGAGCACAGTAGGCATCATAGCATGGGTAAGGGGGCACAGTAGGCATCATAGCATGGGTAAGGGAGCACAGTGGTCATCATAGCATGGGTAAGGGGGCACAATAGGCATCATAGCATGGGTAAGGGGGCACAGTAGGCATCATAGCATGGGTAAGGGGGCACAGTAGGCATCATAGCATAGGTAAGGGAGCACAGTGGTCATCATAGCATGGGTAAGGGGGCACAATAGGCATCATAGCATGGGTAAGGGGGCACAATAGGCATCATAGCATGGGTAAGGGTGCACAGTAGGCATCATAGCATGGGTAAGGGTGCACAGTAGGCATCATAGCATGGGTAAGGGGGCACAGTAGGCATCATAGCATGGGTAAGGGAGCACAGTAGGCATCACAGCATGGGTAAGGGAGCACAGTGGGCATCATAGCAAGGGTAAGGGAGCACAGTGGGCATCATTGCATGGGTAAGGGAGCACAGTGGTCATCATAGCATGGGTAAGGGAGCACAGTGGTCATCATAGCATGGGTAAGGGAGCACAGTGGGTATCATAGCAAGGGTAAGGGAGCACAGTAAGCATCATAGCATGGGTAAGGGAGCACAGTGGTCATCATAGCATGGGTAAGGGAGCACAGTGGGCATCATAGCAAGGGTAAGGGAGCACAGTAGGCATCATAGCATGGGTAAGGGAGCACAGTAGGCATCATAGCATGGGTAAGGGAGCACAGTGGTCATCATAGCATGGGTAAGGGAGCACAGTAATTCAAAAACAAAAAAATTATTGAAAATAAATTTTGGATTTTTTGTTTCTTCAAAACGGCAAGTTAAGGGTCCTCTGGTAGGTTAGGAGGGGCAGGAAATTCTCCTAAAGTTTCACAACTCCCATGAATAATGTTAATTGAAAGTTTCCTCTGCTAACCTAATTGAGTAAGCTGGAGGACCCAAAACAGAAAACGGGACAGTACATCACTTTCGTGAGCCGATTTCATTTAAAGTTACGTCCGTTTTTGGGCATAGCAGCGAAAAGCGACGTAATTTTAAGAGGACGGGCTGCATATATTGCACCACGCGAGTCCGGACTCTACCTCTCCATTCATGTGTGGGGACAGAGCTTTTATGTCCCTAAACCCTGGGAGTCTAACTTTTTTGGTGTGCCTTTTATGTTGCTATTAT
The DNA here is from genome assembly GCF_040958095.1 of Procambarus clarkii. Classification (NCBI taxonomy): domain Eukaryota; kingdom Metazoa; phylum Arthropoda; class Malacostraca; order Decapoda; family Cambaridae; genus Procambarus; species Procambarus clarkii. The sequence continues at coordinate 31,485,080 of NC_091180.1, forward strand.
TTCCACTGGAGTGGCCTTGTGTTGCCATATCCCAGGTCTGTGTTGCATTAAGGTGTCAAGGCTGTTGTTGTTCCATTGTGTGGGGTGTTACGCGAAGCCGAGGCTCCTAATGGTTTATTTTGACACCGGTGCAGCCTTGACAAGGTGGAGAGGATGTTTAATCTTTCTCGTTCCGGATGACAATTTGCGTGTGGAGTTTGGCTTCATACGTGTAAGTCTCTGAATGTTGCAAGGATTTGGCGAGTCCCGTCTGTTTGCATTCTGCATTAAATACAAAAAAATGCTTTAATAGCTAATATTTACCGATAAATAGATGTCTGTGCTTATAACGTACAGAAATAGTTGTACACAAAAATGGTCATTTTTGTACAATTGGAATGTTCCAAAAGCAATGACCAAAATATGGAGCAGTAACAATGCACCCTAACCAAACCTATCCTAGGCCTAATGAGCGATCCCAGGCCTAAAATGCCATTTTAGGCCCGAGTGTGCTGTGCTAGGCTTTAGAAAGGTTTTAGGTTGGTTGTGGCCTCTCATTCAAAATTACTACTGCAAAATGTAAACTATAGTTGGGTGCAACAGTCCATATTTGTACGTTCGACCAATACTTGCTACAGGTCTAGACATATATGGATGAGAGAGGTTGGGAGAATGCAGCAGCCGCCCACCAGAGGGTAAACATTAGGAAACTTGGCAACGTCTCTTAAGGTGGGTACCACCGGGGTCACCGCCCCCCCCCCATAAACTCCCCCCCCCCCCCCCCCCGGTCACTATTCACCCCCACCCACCCCTTTGTCACCATTCACTGCCACCACCTCTCCCTGTCACCATTTTTTCACACACAACCGTGTGTGTGTGTGTGTGTGTGTGTGTGTGTGTGTGTGTGTGTGTGTGTGTGTGTGTGTGTGTGTGTGTGTGTGTGTGTGTGTGTGTGTGTGTAAAAAATTGACAGTTGAGAGGCGGGCCGAAAGAGCAGAGCTCAACCCCCCGTAAGCACAACTAGGTAAATACATATATAGTATTGCGAAGATGGGACCCATTGTTACTCAGTTGTTGACTATAGAGCCTATTTATACACTTTTTCCGCTTTGGCTCTAAATCCTATAGTCGACAATAGAGTTTGACAATGGGGAGGTCTCCCGTAAGTGGGGTTCTTGCTCTAATCTATTCATGGAATGCCGCCAGGCATCACCATCCTCAAACACCATCATCATTATCATCAACACTGTCAAATGGCTTTGTGTTGATTCAATAATTACACCATTCTATTTTGACACTGGATAATTATAGCAACACAGTGAGGTTGAATCTATAATGCAGGTGACATTAGAAATAGAGACGAGGTTCTTTTCACAGACACGCCATTATTGTGAAAGATGGTGACACCATAAAGTATGATGGTCTACGTGATGCAATCCTTTCTCCCTCCTTGATTTATAACCCAACTACTTGGGCTGGACGGTAGAGCGACGGTCTCGCTTCATGCAGATCGGCGTTCAATCCCCCGACCGTCCACAAGTGGTTGGGCACCATTCCTTTCCCTCCGTCCCATCCCAAATCCTTATCCTGACCCCTTCCCAGTGTTATATAGTCGTAATGGCTTGGCGATTTCCTTTGATAATTTTCTTCTTGATTTATAACAAAAGGCCTTGTGCATGGGTTTATTCTGAGCTCATTCCTTAAAGAGTATCAAAGACTAACTGAGAACAGTGGTGTGGGCGGTCACCATCGCTGGGGATCGATCCCCATACTTCAGGATTACGAATCCCAGGCGCTGTCCACTCAGCCACCTAGGTAATTAAGTGGGGACAGTTATGGTGTTCGTGAGGATTGTGATGGCTGTGGAGGTAATGTACTCACCTAATTGTGGTTGCGGGGGTTGAGCTCCGGCTCTTTGGTCCCGCCTCTCAACTGTCAACAGGTAAAATGTGAACATCAATGTGTTGATGTGGCAGCGAGGACCAGACAGTAACTATAGACTGGGCTATGAGTACTCTTAATAAGGAAACATTTACCAACATTTAACAAGTGGTTTTATTTAACAACTATGGGGATACGAAGCCTAGCTCCTGATGCCGTGAATATTAGTTTTGTTTTATCTGTTCCATTGCAATATAAATCTCATATTCGAATACTTTGTCTAATGTAGCCTCATAGTTGTGTATAGAGGTGGCTTTTGCAACTCCTTCTTTCAATATATTCAGAGACCACGCACACAAAATACAGGTACAGGCCATGATCCGAATTTTCCCTGGAACACGACCCGACAACTCGTTTAACAACCAAGTACCTGTTCACTGCCGGGTGAAGAGAGGCTACAGTTAAGGATTAGCTCCCGGTCAATCCTCCCGGGCCAGGATACGAACCCAGGCATTCGCGAAGCGCAGGGCGAGTATCTTACCACTGCGCCACGGGGGACTGCAAAGTTAGCGGATAACAAAGTATATCCAGAGACACATTACACACAGAAATCACAATTGCGTGATGCATCAAATGAACAAGGCCACAAGGGCCGTGACGAGGATTCGAACCTGCGTTGTTTATATCCAGAGACTTCATCAGCAGCCATGGTAATACCCCCCCCCCCCCCCATAGCAGTTTAAGGGTTAAGCTTGCTCATATCCTGCCGCAGCTCGTTCCGCTCAGGTGAGATTTCACCTTTTAGAGATTACTACTTTCCCTTCCCATAGCTGGTGTTAACCCCCGCTAGTTTCATGCCGTGTTCACAACCAGGGCCCCAATTACCAGCCGCGGTGAATGCGGGCACCCGGTAGCAGTGTGAGAGCAGCGACACTCTTTTTGGAGGCTGCAACAGCAGCTGTTAATCAGAGCAGATCGTGGAGAGTTGACCCCTGATGACACACACACACCCTCACCTCCCAAGCCCAGGGGGTGGCTCACTCTCCCCACCCCCCCCCCCAACCTCCCCAAACCCCTCAAAGCTGCCGCTCCCTCCTCCTCTCCCTGCCCCATGGGGACTGACCCATCGCTCGTCCCTCCTCCCGCACTATCGATCCCATCATGACTCCCTATAGGGGAGGTCAAGAGCAGTCGTCAGAGATTGCAAGAGGATGTGAGAACGAGAATAATTTGAGAGGGTAGACTGTGTTAAATGGGTATGCCTGTGGTGTATGGAGGGGGGTTATATACCCCCCACAATATACCATATGGAGGGGTTATACACCCGCGGTGTACCATATGGAGAGGTGGGGTTGAGGGGAAATAGCATGGGGAGGGGGTAGGGTTCGAGGGAAGGAGAGGGGGAGGTTGATTGAGGGAAACTGAAAGTAGTTTTAAAGAAAATGGAGTTCGAGGAGAAAGGAGCATAAATAACGTAGAGTGAAAGTGTAGGAGGGGACGAGGGAGGAAGGGGTTGCTGCAGGGAGGGTGTTGCTGGGGGTGTTGTTGGGGGTGTGGATGGCAGGTGGGGGCCGGGTGTTGCTGGAGCGAGAGGAGTCGGTGGAGGGGCTGTTGTCCAAGAAGGTGAAAGTTTTGAAATCAGCGGCGTGGATCAGTGTGAGTGTCAGGGTAGAGGGGAGGAGGAGGAGAAGGGAAGGGGGAGAAGGCAAAGGTGAAGATAAGTTACTTTTGCTTGGATTAGAGAGGGGCAGTGATTGGCAGAACGAATCTAGCGGTGATTAGTTGCAAGTGACAGTAACTATTGTTTAGGGAGACAGCAGGATAAGTCAGAGACGGTGCACACGACATAGGGGGAGGGGGGGGGGGTCGGATAGAGGTTGATTGCGAGGGGTTTGGCGATTGGAAAGAGGTTGAGGACACGTTACGGGACCGTCACGCCCCGCGGGGCATTGCGTCGCGTTTGTCAACACCACCTGTGTCCGCGGGGCCGGCTGCGTCAGCCTTGGGGAGGGGTGGTTGCGTCACGCGACCGACGCAACCAACCCCTTCCCCCCCTCCCACAGCTCACTACCCCCACCACCTCCCCCCACAGTGCGTCATTACCCCCCCCCCCCTCTCCTATAAAGGAATGCCTAATAAGAACTGATGACTCACCACCACCTGAAAACCCTGATGTTCAAATACCATAAACACAGCTTCAACAGCAGTCAACTTTGCTTGCTGATCCACTTAGCTGTTCCCCACCGCCCCAGGCACCTTCGGTCAGGGCTCATTGCCCTCAAGCCGGCTCGACTCCTGCAGGAGGGCGAATTCCTGCACCAGACAATACTGGAGTTTTAATCCATCGTTCTGCAATGGTTCATTATTCTGTTCTCTATACGGTATATACGGGTATAATTCTATGTAACGCTAAGGTATAACTCTAAATATAGGATATTTATTAGTTGTCGCATTATGATAGAATTTGTTCAATATAACCGGCCTATGTAGCCCTGCTGATAGCTGAGGCTATCATCAGGGAAGTCTAAGTCTTGGACGGTATGCAGGAAAATTATGGACTCGGGGGAGGGGAGGGGGGTGAAAACGGGGGTGTATTGAGGGGAGGGGGGATGGACACAGGGTGTATTGAGGGGAGGGGGGATGGACACAGGGTGTATTGAGGGGAGGGGGGTGGACACAGGGTGTATTGAGGGAGGGGGGTGGACACAGGATGTATTGAGGGAGGGGGGGGTGGACACAGGGTGTATTGAGGGGAGGGGGGTGGACACAGGGTGTATTGAGGGAGGGGGGGTGGACACAGGGTGTATTGAGGGGAGGGGGGTGGACACAGGGTGTATTGAGGGAGGGAGGGGGGGGTGGACACAGGGTGTATTGAGGGGAGGGGGGATGGACACAGGGTGTATTGAGGGGGGGTGGACACAGGGTGTATTGAGGGGAGGGGGGGATGGACACAGGGTGTATTGAGGGGAGGGGGGTGGACACAGGGTGTACTGAGGGGAGGGGGGGTGGACACAGGGTGTATTGAGGGGAGGGGGGTGGACACAGGGTGTATTGAGGGGAGGGGGGTGGACACAGGGTGTATTGAGGGGAGGGAGGGTGGACACAGGGTGTATTGAGGGGAGGGGGGATGACACAGGGTGTATTGAGGGGAGGGGGGATGACACAGGGTGTATTGAGGGGAGGGGAGGATGGACACAGGGTGTATTGAGGGGAGGGGGGGATGGACACAGGGTGTATTGAGGGGAGGGGAGGACGGACACAGGGTGTATTGAGGGGAGGGGGGGTGGACACAGGGTGTATTGAAGGGAGGGGGGGTGGACGCAGGGTGTATCGAGGGGAGGGGGGGATGGACACAGGGTGTATTGAGGGGAGGGGGGATGGCACATTGTGTATTGAGGGGAGGGGGGATGGACACAGGGTGTATTGAGGGGAGGGGGGATGGACACAGGGTGTATTGAGGGGAGGGGGGATGGCACAGGGTGTATTGAGGGGAGGGGGGGGATGGACACAGGGTGTATTGAGGGGAGGGGGGGGGATGCACACAGGGTGTATTGAGGGGAGGGGAGGAAGGCACAGGGTGTATTGAGGGGAGGGGGGGTGGACACAGGGTGTATTGAGGGGAGGGGGGGATGGACACAGGGTGTATTGAGGGGAGGGGGGATGGCACAGGGTGTATTGAGGGGAGGGGGGATGGACACAGGGTGTATTGAGGGGAGGGGGGATGGACACAGGGTGTATTGAGGGGAGGGGGGGATGGACACAGGGTGTATTGAGGGGAGGGGGGATGGACACAGGGTGTATTGATGGGAGGGGGGATGGCACAGGGTGTATTGAGGGGAGGGGGGGATGGACGCAGGGTGTATTGAGGGGAGGGGGGATGGACACAGGGTGTATTGAGGGGAGGGGAGGAAGGCACAGGGTGTATTGAGGGGAGGGGGGGTGGACACAGGGTGTATTGAGGGGAGGGGGGTGGACACAGGGTGTATTGAGGGGAGGGGGGTGGACACAGGGTGTATTGAGGGGAGGGGGGTGGACAGAGGGTGTATTGAGGGGAGGGGGGGTGGACACAGGGTGTATTGAGGGGAGGGGGGGTGGACACAGGGTGTATTGAGGGGAGGGGGGTGGACACAGGGTGTATTGAGGGGAGGGGGGGTGGACACAGGGTGTATTGAGGGGAGGGGGGGTGGACACAGGGTGTAGGTAGTGGAACATCTGACCACCACAACCGCCATACCAGGTGAGGACGCTGAACCACCCAGTGTGGTGGTATTCCAATTTGCGGTCACACTGATTTTCCCCTGGCCTCCCCCCCCTTACCCCCTCTAGCCCCTCCCCCCCCCCCCACACACACACACATTTTAGAAAGAATTTGTTTCAGTGTCAGAGTAGTTGACAAATGGAATGCATTAGGAAGTGATGTGGTGGATGCTGGCTCCATACACAGTTTCAAGTGTAGATATGATCTTCTTCTTCTTGAGAATAGGCGCAGTTTGCATGAAGGGGTAACCCTCCCGATGACTGCACCAGGACAGATGTAAGGAGACGCGTTGACGGTCAGGAGGAGAAGAAAGTCAAAAGCGGTAGATGTGATGGGCCGTAGAGAGAGGAGTGGCGACGAAAACAGAGGCGAACGTTAGAGGGAGACTCCCCGCACCGGGGGGCGGGGCGTCGTGATCACGGTGGCAGCTGATCCATGCACGGCTTAGCAGCGTGCGCAAGACGGGAACTAATACTTCTCCGGAAACTTGTGTATCGGAAAGCGCAAGCAGTACGCTTCCCATATCACCCGCAGGTCAGCGGGCAGCCGGCCACCAGGCGGCGCCCTCGGCTGAGACATCCTATCTGGCACCCTATACACAAACTCCTTCACCCGCGACACCCAGACAGTGGACGAGCACCACGGGATCGGAAGCACCCGGGCATCCCGAGAAGGGCCCAACTCCGGACCCTCACAGGGCACGACCCCAGCAGACGGGACTAGGCAATCCCCAGACTGGAGCAAGGAAGGAGGGGATACAGCAGGGGACGCAGGCGCGGCACCGACCCCACCACCGGGCACAGGAGCCGAGGCCCTCTGGCGCACATCTTTCCGCAACATCACGACGAGGTCCCGATCAGCAGGGACAACCCCCCACTGCGGAGATCCAACAGCAGGAGACGCAGGAGGAGAGGCACAGGTAGCAACTTCGGAGCCCCTCACAGCACCACCATTCTCGGCGGGGGGCGCCAGATTACCATACTCCCCCACCTCCTCCCAAGGCACACCACGAAGGGGAGACACACTCCGAGCCCGCCGTGAACGCTTCGAGACAGGCCTCACCACACCACGCCCAGCAGGCCCCGCCGCAGGCACGGCCACCATCTTTACATCCACACAGGCCACACCCGCACCGTCCGAAGAGTCCACAGAGGCCACATCACCCACACTGTCCACATCATCCAGGGAAACAGCCTCAGAACACCGACGCGCACGCTTCTGCAAAGGGACGGAAAGAGCAGAACTACACTCACCAACACACACAGACACGGCAGGCACCTCCCCCTGCCGAAGCACCCCCTCTAAAACAGCAGAACCCGCGTCCCCGGGAGCCGGTATCACATCCACAGGCGGGGGCGGGACATGGACCTCCACCGAGACATCCTGCACTACACGCAGCTCAGGCGACGGCCCGACACCCACACACACCGGCTCAACAACCCCAGGGGCCATAGCAGTCACCTGACGTGTCGCCGTAGAACTCGCCCCAACAGGCGGAGCAGCAGACAGGCAATCAGGCGCCTCAGGCACAGCACCTACTCCATCCTCAGAACCGTCCGAACGTAACAAGGGCGGGAAATCCTCAGCACGAAAAACATGCACCCTACCAGTTGCACCCACGTCGCACGCCGCAGCCAGGTGACCCTCGTGACCACACCGATAACAGGTGCGCGGTTGACCCCGGTACAAGCAGCGGAGCGTGTAACCCAACACGGACATCGACGACGGTACACTACACTTCAGCGACATCGTCAGGGTGCGGGAGCCGTCAAGCATACCAACACAGTGCCCGGCAACGACCTTGTTCCAACGAACACTTAACACGGTCCCAAATCGCTCAAAACAGGAGGTTAAAAAGTCGTCCTGAAATTCGAAGGGGGCACCATGCACCGCCACAGACGTCAAGGTGACACTAAGATTCACCACCTTAACTGAGCCAGCTGAATCAGGGAGTGGGTAAACACGCCCCTCACAACGCTCGAGAAACACCTGAAAGGCAGCCTGGAGGCGGAACTTTACCACAGCACGGTTGCCCTGAAGCAGCTGGACGCCCACCAGGTCCGACAGCTGCACATGAAGCACGTCCACCAGGGCGACACCAACCAATGGATGGTCCACCGGCACCGTAAACGCTAGACCAGCCGACAATGTCCTCTGCACTGGAGGGCGAGATGACCCCATGGCGAAGGCAAACGTCACCCTGTCAGTGGCAAACCACCACCAGCAGGGCAAACAAGCAATCACCCAACGTAAACACTAGCCAGTGCGGAGAGACCTCAGGAGCGTCCGACCTGGCCGGTGGTCACCACGCAACCGTAGATATGATAGAGCCCAATAGGCTCAGGCATCGGTACACCTGTTGATTGACAGATGAGAGGCGGGACCAAAGAGCCAGAGCTTAACCCCCGCAAGCACAACTAGGCAAGTACAACTAGGTGAGTACGCACACACACACACACACACACACACACACACACACACACACACACACACACACACACACACACACACACACACACACACACACACACACACACACACGCTGGAAGACAGAAGAGTTAGGGGGGACATGATCACCACATTCAAGATTCTGAAGGGGATTGATAGGGTAGATAAAGACAGTCTATTTAACACAAGGGGAACACGCACAAGGGGACACAGGTGGAAACTGAGTGCCCAAATGAGCCACAGAGATATTAGAAAGAACTTTTTTAGTGTCAGAGTGGTTGACAAATGGAATGCATTAGGGGGTGATGTGGTGGAGGCTGACTCCATACACAGTTTCAAGTGTAGATATGATAGAGCCCAATAGGCTCAGGAATCTGTACACCTGTTGATTGACGGTTGAGAGGCGGGACCAAAGAGCCAGAGCTCAACCCCCGCAAACACAACTAGGTGAGTACTAGGTGAGTACACACACACACATTTACTTGGTTTACTTACGCTTCAAGTATGTAAGGTAGCGAAGCAGCTGAGTAAAAGAACATATAGAAACTACAGGAATAGCAGAACACCGGAGAGCAGGGAGAGATACCCGAGGGCCAGGAATGAATACCTCAGAGTGAGGAGAGAGGCAGAGAGACAATATGAAAATGACATCGCGAGTAAAGCCAAGACCCAACCAAAAACTGCTTGACAGTCACATCAGGAGGAAAACAGCAGTGATGGAACAAGTGATGAAACTGAAAAGAGGAGAACAGATACACAGAAAATGACAAGGAGGTGTGAAGAACTCAATAAGAGATTCCAGGAGGTCTTCACAATAGAACAATGGTGGTTGTGATGGTGGTAGTTTAAGTAACTGTGGTTGTGATGGTGGTAGTTTAAGTAACTGTGGTTGTGATGGTGGTAGTTTAAGTAACTGTGGTTGTAAATAGTGGTAGTTTAAGTAACCGTGATCGAGCAATTTCGTCGTTCACTTGGTGGTGGTGGTTGAGGGAAGAGCAGTCCACGGCTTGCCTGGTTTACCCTGGCGGCGGCGTCATGCACAAACTGTAGTGGAGGTTCAGGATATCCTGCCATTCGCCAGTAATTTGGGGGTCGTTTGAGTGTATTAAGGAATTTAAATCGATTGTGCCTTCATTAACCACGTGGTCTGAGTCCAAGGCGGCTACCGTCATGCTCTCGCACTCCTAATTCACTGTCGGTGGCCTTCGTGCGTCATGCGTCTGTCGTAACGCACGGCAGCCGACGCATTGCGTCACGCTTGCATACGTCTGGGGTAAGACTTTCTCCCATTCAGTTTGGAAGAGTTTACCGTGAAATCTATTCTGCGTCCAACAGCGCTCGCAACCCAACCTCTTGAAAAGAACGTCGTTTTTCGCGCGTATGCGTTATCTAAGGCCAAAAATTGTCGTACTAGAAAATGGAAGCGGCTGGCGAAAGTGTCGTACTGTCCCGTTTTCTGTTTTGAGTCCTCTGGTAGGTTAGGATAAGCGCGCTTTAAATTGACCGTTTTCCTGACATTGGGGGACCTCATAGAAGGACGGACTGCTGGATTTCGCGGCTGTCCCATACTATCCCAAGGCAGAATTCGCCATGTTTTTACACATCCAGTCACGAAACCTAATACATCTTAACCCCCCCCAATCATGGTGGGTTTAAGAGGTTCCTAAACCGTTTAATAAATGTAAATTGTTTTATCAACAAAACGCAGCATGTAGTTACAATTGGTACATTCTAAAGTATAAATTTGTTTTATTATGAGAATTGTGTGTGTGTGTGTGTGTGTGTACTCACCTATTTGTACTCACCTATTTGTGCTTGCAGGATCGAGCATTGACTCTTGGATCCCGCCTTTCCAGCTATCGGTTGTTTACAGCAATGACTCCTGTCCCATTTCCCTATCATACCTAGTTTTAAAAGTATGAATAGTATTTGCTTCCACAACCTGTTCCCCAAGTGCATTCCATTTTTCCACTACTCTCACGCTAAAAGAAAACTGCCTAACATCTGTGTGTGTGTGTGTGTGTGTGTGTGTGTGTGTGTGTGTGTGTGTGTGTGTTAGACCGAGGTTAGGTTAGTGTTTAAGATCTGTTGGCAATGAATTATATTTGTTGAACGTGAGTGAACCGTTGATAGTGGCGCTGCGGTTCGAACATAGGAAGTGAACAAAGCACTGTTCTGTGAAAGTTCGAACGTATACGGCTAAATTGTTCGTTTAAAGGGGGCGTAGGTGTGTCGGGGGGGGGGGGTGCAATTGCAAGTGCTTCACTCTGCAACATTCACGCCCATACACAACACAGTAATTTAAATAGACTTCAAATTTTTGCTTCATATAATTCATGCTAGAAGAGCTTAACCATAGGCAGTTACAGGCAAGTTCTTGGTGCCGAACCACGAATGACCCTGTCGAAGGTTATATATATATATCGCTTCCCTATACACCTCCCCCCCACATCCCACACTCGCCCCCCATCCCACACTCACCCCCCTCCCCATCCTCCATCCCAAAACCCCCATCCCACTCCCTCCCATCCTACAATCGCCCCGCTACAGTCGCCATGTTTGTTTACATCCCGCGGCAGTTTTGCCAGATCCGCGGAGCACCTCTTCGTTAATCGCGCGCATGGAACACCCCTCCCTCCTCCCCCCCCACGCTGGGAACACCCTCCCCCCCACGCTGGGAACACCCTTCCCCCCACGCTGGGAACACCCTTCCCCCCACGCAGGGAACACCCTCCCCCCCACGCAGGGAACACCCTCCCCCCACGCAGGGAACACCCTCCCCCCCCCACGCAGGGAACACCCTCCCCCCCCACGCAGGGAACACCCTCCCCCCCCCACGCAGGGAACACCCTTCCCCCCACGCAGGGAACACCCTCCCCCCCACGCAGGGAACACCCTTCCCCCCACGCAGGGAACACCCTTCCCCCCACGCAGGGAACACCCTTCCCCCCACGCAGGGAACACCCTTCCCCCCACGCAGGGAACACCCTTCCCCCCACGCAGGGAACACCCTTCCCCCCACGCAGGGAACACCCTTCCCCCCACGCAGGGAACACCCTTCCCCCCACGCAGGGAACACCCTTCCCCCCACGCAGGGAACACCCTCCCCCCCCACGCTGGGAACACCCTTCCCCCCACGCAGGGAACACCCTTCCCCCCACGCAGGGAACACCCTCCCCCCCCACGCAGGGAACACCCTTCCCCCCACGCAGGGAACACCCTCCCCCCCCACGCAGGGAACACCCTCCCCCCCCCACGCAGGGAACACCCTCCCCCCCCCCACGCAGGGAACACCCTTCCCCCCACGCAGGGAACACCCTTCCCCCCACGCAGGGAACACCCTTCCCCCCACGCAGGGAACACCCTCCCCCCCACGCAGGGAACACCCTCCCCCCCACGCAGGGAACACCCTCCCCCCCACGCAGGGAACACCCTACCCACCATGCAGGAAACACCCCCCACACCCCCCCCCCCCTACGCCATAGTGCGCGCACATGCATCAAACGTCCCATCATGCACTACTACAAGGTTGCATAAACTGCACTGTCTGTAATTAGATGTGTACCCGTCAATCTTGCTTTAAGGAATAAATCATTATCTTAACTGCCCGCCTGAGAGAGAGAGAGAGAGAGAGAGAGAGAGAGAGAGAGAGAGAGGGGGGGGGGAGAGCTCTTGCCCGCGAAACACCATAAAATAGTTCCCTGGCGTCTTGAACGAGGCTGATTTCAGCCCTTGGTGAGCATGTCTGGCACACGGTAACAGAGAATATTATTTGGACAATGTAATTTCTCTCTGACTTAGCATTTTGAGCAGCCTGCACGAGGCTCAAGCGGCAGGCTGCACTTGGTCAAGCACGTTTATTGAGACAATAAAGTATGTCTCAGAGGGATAGAGTAGTTTAGGTTAGATCTATCCCTCTAACACTGAGTCCCTCCCTCTGTCCACCCTTAGTCCTTGGTCAGCGCCTCTCCCCCACCCCTCTCTATCCCTTCAGCCTCGCTCCCCTGGTGGTCAAGAGGGCCTCTATAGACATCCATATATGGTGAAACACATGTGAAGAACCTCTCACACACACACTCACAGCTCCCTGACAAGAGGGAGCCAGCTTAGCTTAGCTGCCAACACCCACACATCGTGTCAGCAAGGCGGACAGCCCGCCTGCTTTCATAACTCGCTGTATTTCCCACTTCTATACTTCCCTTCACCTATGCCTCTCCTTCCTCTTTACTCCCCCCCCCCACACAATTATGGTGGTCAAGGTCGCCTCCTCACGCTCCTGCATACATTGCAGGGGGTTGCTGGTTCGTGTACGTGTCTTTGGGGACGTGCACACACGTACACACACGTACACAGGAGAGCCATTCAGCAAGTGACCTCGGGCATGAGACAATTGTCATAATGACACTTGTCATGTACAGGTGGCGTCACCCGTGGGTGTCATTGTGTCACACGTGTACGCCCTTCATCCACGCTTGACTCTGCGTGTCAGAGCTAGGCCAGATTCACGAAGCGGTTGCGCAAGCACTTACGAACCAGGGGCCAGATTCACGAAGCAGTTATGCAAGCACTTACGAACCAGGGGGCCAGATTCACGAAGCAGTTACGCAAGCACTTACGAATCCCCAGGGGTCAGATTCACGAAGCAGTTACGCAAGCACTTACGAACCTGGGGCCAGATTCACGAAGCAGTTACGCAAGCACTTACGAACCTGTCCATCTTTTCTCAATCTTTGGCGGCTTTGTTTGCAATTATTAAACAGTTAATGAGCTCCGAAGCACCAGGAGGCTGTTTATAACAATAACAACAGTCGATTGGCAAGTTTTCATGCGTTTAAACTGCTTAATAAATGTAACCAAAGCCGTCAAAGATTTGAGGAAAGATGTACACGTTCGTAACTGCTTCGTGAATCTGGCCCCTGGGTTCGTGAGTGCATGCGTAATTGCTTCGTGAATCTGGCCCCTGGGTTCGTGAGTGCATGCGTAATTGCTTCGTGAATCTGGCCCCTGGGTTCGTGAGTGCATGCGTAATTGCTTCGTGAATCTGGCTCCAGGTCATCAGAAGGTTGTAAGACTTGTGTGTGCTATTTACATATTGTTCTCCATCCACACCAAGATGTCAATGTCTAGACTTGACTCTTAAAAACTCAGGAGTTGAATATCTCGGTTTTCCTCTCAACTCCATGTTACAGGGAGCGTACGGCGTCTTAGTTTGAGGTTGAGGCGCCTGGTTGATAGTCCAGCAACCAGGAGGCCTGGTCGACGACCGGGCCGCGGGGGCACTACGCCCCGGAAGCACCTCAAGGTAACCTCAAGGAGTTTGAGGGGCCCTGGTTGTTGGAGCGGGCGCCCTTGGGGGTGATTTGTTGTAGCCGGGTCTCTATGGGGGGGGGGAGGAGGAGGGGGGGTTGTAGTGCACTTACACAGGTACACCTGCAGCTTGATGGGGAGTAGGAGGGGGGGGGGTTGAGAAGATAGGGGGTCAAGGGAGGACTAGCAGTGATGGTGGGAGAGGCACGTGGGACGGTACGGAATTCGCAGAAACTGGAGGCTGGGGAGGACGAGGCCTCGCTGGCGTGCTGTCCGACGTGCTTGTTTTATCACTGACGACGCTCAACAGCGTCGGGCCTGGAATGCACAGTTAAGCTGCGTCAGTGTCCTGCTGCGTCGGTGTCCAGCTGCGTCAGTGTCCTGCTGCGTCAGTGTCCTGCTGCGTCAGTGTCCTGCTGCGTCAGTGTCCTGTTGCGTCAGTGTCGGCTGCGTCCGCGCCTGCTGCTTTGGTGTCGGCTGCGTCAGCGTCCTGCTTCATCGCTGTGGTTGGGGCGGTACACCAGGCCGTCCTTCCAACCCCAGGCAGTCGTGGATTGTTCTGGTGTAGCTAAAATGATTGTTTGGCGGGAGGACGATTGTTGATGGCAGTGAGACATCTGGTGGAGATTGCGTGCGCCGACATCAAGGAGGGCAGTTGAGTGTGACTTAGAGACCAATCTTCTAGCCAGAGAATAGGAAACAAAAAGACTAAGAAGCTTCATCTTTTACGGGCAGTTGGTCCCCTTAGCCACGGTGGCGCGCGCTCTCCTTCGGGTAGACTTAGCTAAGTCCAGCTGAGATTGTAAACTTAGCGATGAGAGCTAAGTCCAGCTGAGATTGTAAACTTAGCGATGAGAGCTAAGTCCAGCTGAGATTGTAAACTTAGCGATGAGAGCTAAGTCCAGCTGAGATTGTAAACTTAGCGATGAGAGCTAAGTCCAGCTGAGATTGTAAACTTAGCGATGAGATAACCAATGTGTATTTGAGACACCAAATACCCCCCCCCCCCTCACCCATGTCACATTGCCTGAGGAACCTCATTAATCTTGAGGTTCACACATGCCGCAGAGAACCAGTACTGGCTCATTAGTCAGCTGGTTTTAGCGGGGACGTCGTCCAGAAGCCAGCTAGCTGCAGGTGAGGCATATGCAAGCTGTCCTTAAAGCAGCTGCCACCAGAATGGTAGGCTGGAACTGCATGCGCAGCGCTGCAGGTTAATTGCGTGTAGCTTGCAGGTTGTTCCGTAGCTGTGGGCGTAGCCTGGATGGTGGGCGGGAAATGGGAGAAGATCCTCTGATGTCTGACTGAGGGAGACGAGTGCATACAGCAAGACAGTAATACAGCTTACCACTACACCACAGTCCCCGTGGTGTAGTGGTAAGACACTCGCCTGGCGTTCCGCGAGCGCTATGTCATGGGTTCGTATCCTGGCCGGGGAGGATTTACTGGGCGCAATTCCTTAACTGTAGCCTCTGTTTAACGCAACAGTAAAATGTGTACTTGGATGAAAAAACGATTCTTCGCGGCAGGGGATCGTATTCCAGGGACCATAGGATTAAGGACTTGCCCGAAACGCTACGCGTACTAGTGGCTGTACAAGAATGTAACAACTCTTGTATATATCTCAAAAAAAAAAAAAAGATGTGACAGTTTGTAGGTGTGCCTTGCGTGTCTCTTCCCTCGCTGTCATGTACGCCCTGGCACATTCACTTGTTCGTGAACGTGAGCACTCTGTCCACGAGTAGCACACTCCACGGCCCCGGGTTCGAACTCCTGGCCAGGGAGGATTGACTGCACTCCTCCCTGGGACGTAATAGCTAAAACGGCGAATGCTATGGGTTTACAGCAATGTAAAATTTCAAGTCTCTGTACTCTAATAAACCCAATGTACCTTCTTGTATATAAATCAAATCAAAATACTCTTGTAACTATTTGATGGAAGAAATCTATGCAAGCAGAAGGAGCAGAGCGGTGTGCGCATGCGTGTGCCCGCACTCAAACGTTGATGGGCTCTTGTTTATATTCGCGCGCAAAAACGGAGCCTCATCCTTGAGGAAGTTAATGGTGAAGACTAATGCTTCAGCGGTTCCCCCCCCCCCCCTTGACACGTCACCATTGGGTCACTTGTCTCATTGTGTCCAGGATCACTGTCCACCCTCTCGTGCTCCCGAGCATGTTATGTTCACTGTCACTATTTGAAGTTATCGCTCGGAACACCGTGACGGAGCGTGTTCAGGGTTGTGTCACTGTTACAAGTCGCTGGCTGGTACTCGAACCAGGACAGCACATGCCGTCACAGCCACCTACCGTCACTCCCTAACTCCCACCACCTCCCGTCACTCACCGTAACGTACTGCGTGACTACTCTTGCCTAAGACCGGCGAGGAGGTCACCCAGCGGCCGCCTCGGTCGTCACCGCTGGTCAGCTCCTCACTAACATGTCCAGCTGTTGTTGTTGTTCCGAGTAGCTGAATCTATAACAACAAGTTCCAAGTAGCACGGGCTATGGTGAGCCCGTAGTGGACTTATCTGGCACAGGAGCGGGGCAAGTAGCACGGGCTATGGTGAGCCCGTAGTGGACTTACCTGGCACAGGGGCAAGTAGCACGGGCTATGGTGAGCCCGTAGTGGACTTACCTGGCACAGGAGCGGGGCAAGTAGCACGGCTTATGGTGAGCCCGTAGTGGACTTATCTGGCACAGGAGCGGGGCAAGTAGCACGGCTTATGGTGAGCCCGTAGTGGACTTACCTGGCACAGGAATCTTCTTTGCCCGTAATCTGGATTTTCAAATCCAGGGATCCCATCACAATGGTTGTACTCTTCAAGTCACTTGTGTTGTCCCGTCTTGAGTACTGTTCAGTACTCACTTCCCCCTTCAGAGCAGGAGAGATTGCTGAAATAGAGGGAATACAGAGAACATATACGGCACGCATAGATGCAATAAAGCACCTAAATTATTAGGATCGTCTCAAAGCCCTCCAAATGTACTCACTAGAAAGAAGACGAGAGAGATATCAAATAATATACACCTGGAAGATACTGGAGGGCCAAGTACCAAATCTACACAGTAAAATAACAACGTACTGGAGTAAACGATATGGAAGAAAATGTAGAATAGAACCAGTGAAGAGCAGAGGTGCCATAGGCACAATCAGAGAACACTGTATAAACATCAGAGGTCCGCGGTTGTTCAACGTCCTCCCAGCAAGCATAAGAAATATTGCCGGAACAACCGTGGACAACTTCAAGAGGAAACTAGATTTATTCCTCCAAGGAGTGCCGGACCAACCGGGCTGTGGTGGGTATGTGGGCCTGCGGGCCGCTCCAAGCAACAGCCTGGTGGACCAAACTCTCACAAGTCAAGCCTGGCCTCGGGCCGGGCTTGGGGAGTAGAAGAACTCCCAGAACCCCATCAACCAGGTATCAACCAGGAGTGGTGCAAGTAGCACGGGCTATGGTGAGCCCGTAGTGGACTTACCTGGCACAGGAGCGGGGCAAGTAGCACGGGCTATGGTGAGCCCGTAGTGGCCTTACCTGGCACAGGAGCAGGGCAAGTAGCACGGGCTATGGTGAGCCCGTAGTGGACTTACCTGGCACAGGAGCAGGGCAAGTAGCACGGGCTATGGTGAGCCCGTAGTGGCCTTACCTGGCACAGGAGCGGGGCAAGTAGCACGGGCTATGGTGAGCCCGTAGTGGACTTACCTGGCACAGGAGCGAGGCAAGTAGCACGGGCTATGGTGAGCCCGTAGTGGACTTACCTGGCACAGGAGCGGGGCAAGTAGCACGGGTTATGGTGAGCCCGTAGTGGACTTACCTGGCACAGGAACGGGGCAAGTAGCACGGGCTATGGTGAGCCCGTAGTGGACTTACCTGGCACAGGAGCGGGGCAAGTAGCACGGGTTATGGTGAGCCCGTAGTGGACTTACCTGGCACAGGAGCGGGGAAGTAGCACGGGCTATGGTGAGCCCGTAGTGGACTTACCTGGCACAGGAGCGAGGCAAGTAGCACGGGCTATGGTGAGCCCGTAGTGGACTTACCTGGCACAGGAGCGGGGCAAGTAGCACGGGTTATGGTGAGCCCGTAGTGGACTTACCTGGCACAGGAACGGGGCAAGTAGCACGGGCTATGGTGAGCCCGTAGTGGACTTACCTGGCACAGGAGCGGGACAAGTAGCACGGGCTATGGTGAGCCCGTAGTGGGCTTACCTGGCACAGGAGCGGGACAAGTAGCACGGACTATGGTGAGCCCGTTGTGGACTTACCTGGCACAGGAGCGGGGCTGTGTCAACATGTCCAGCGTGGCCGTCTCTGTTAGTCCTTGTCACATAGTTAACCACCATAGCAGAGGACACTGCCTCTTCCTTCTCACCTTCGGTGGTCATGTGCAGGCGATGAGTCACAATAACGTGGCTGAAGTATGTTGACCAGACCACACACTAGAAGTTGAAGGGACGACGACGTTTCGGTCCGTCCTGGACCATTCTCAAGTCGATTGTGATGAGGAGGTAGGGACAGGCAATAAATAGGCAAGAGAGAGCTGAGGAGGAAAGTCAGGTGTAGGGGATAGTAGTAATGACTTCGTTGGTCATCACTACATACCGCGTATTACGGCCGGTGTGGAGTTCAACCCAGAGGAATGTCTAGACACGACCTCCAGTACACCCTCCACCTGACCCACGAGCCCCAGGCAGGTGGTGCCTGGAAGACCTGGGGCCAGATTCATGAAGCAGTTACGCAAGCACTTACAAACCCAGGGGCTAGATTCACGAAGCAGGGCAAGCAGTTACGAACGTGTACGTCTTTCCTCAATCTTTGACGGCTTTGGTTACATTTATTAAACAGTTTACAAGCATGAAAACTTGCCAATCAACTGTTGTTATTGTTATAAACAGCCTCCTGGTGATTCGGAGCTCATTAACTGTTTAATAATTGTAAACAAAGCCGCCAAAGAGTGAAAAAAAGATGGACAGGTTCGTAAGTGCTTGCGTAACTGCTTCGCGAATCTAGCCCCAGGTTCGTAAGTGCTTGCGTAACTACTTCGTTAATCTGGCCTTTTGGTCTTCACTTTGGGTCATGGCGCCTTTAACTCAAGACAAAGACTTCTCAAACTGTAAGATTATTCAGAGAGAATGTCTTTGCCTAAGATTTTACAATATATATAATTTTTTGTATTAACATGCTTGGGTACATCTCTCTATATATTTTTTTTAGGCTACCCTAGACTATTCGAAGGGTAACAGTTTAGGCATTTAGGCTTTAGCAAAGGCTTTAGCAACAGTGTGTTGTTAGTAAGAGTATTCTGACACTATTCCAGCCCATCATCCACCCTTCCGTCCCCCCCCCCGACTCTCACAAGCCTTACACTCCCCTACCCCACCCCCCACTAACTGGCCCCAACAATGCCCCACTCCCTCTTACATCCAGATGCTGCCGGCACCTCTTGCTCTCTATCTTTGGCTTGCTATCTCATTTTACCGTGTGCGTGCGTGCGTGCTTGCGTGCGCGTGCTTGCTCTCACCCGTCCGTGAATAGTGTGTGACGTTGAGTCTGTCGTCAAAGTGATTTATTAGTAATTAGTCGGCGCCATTGCTGAATGTAGCAGTGGAGGTAATTAGAGTATTGTTGATTCTCTTGGTTGAAATCCTGCCTGTTTGTTCCATGTTGCCTGCCTGTTTGTTCCATGTTGCCTGGCTGTTTGTTCCATGTTGCCTGCCTGTTCCATGTTGCCTGGCTGTTTGTTCCATGTTGCCTGGCTGTTTGTTCCATGTTGCCTGGCTGTTTGTTCCATGTTGCCTGCCTGTTTGTTCCATGTTGCCTGCCTGTTTGTTCCATGTTGCCTGGCTGTTTGTTCCATGTTGCCTGGCTGTTTGTTCCATGTTGCCTGGCTGTTTGTTCCATGTTGCCTGGCTGTTTGTTCCATGTTGCCTGGCTGTTTGTTCCATGTTGCCTGGCTGTTTGTTCCATGTTGCCTGGCTGTTTGTTCCATGTTGCCTGGCTGTTTGTTCCATGTTGCCGAGCTGTTTGTTCCATGTTGCCGAGCTGTTTGTTCCATGTTGCCGAGCTGTTTGTTCCATGTTGCCGAGCTGTTTGTTCCATGTTGCCGAGCTGTTTGTTCCATGTTGCCGAGCTGTTTGTTCCATGTTGCCTGGCTGTTTGTTCCATGTTGCCTGGCTGTTTGTTCCATGTTGCCGAGCTGTTTGTTCCATGTTGCCGAGCTGTTTGTTCCATGTTGCCGAGCTGTTTGTTCCATGTTGCCGAGCTGTTTGTTCCATGTTGCCGAGCTGTTTGTTCCATGTTGCCTGGCTGTTTGTTCCATGTTGCCTGGCTGTTTGTTCCATGTTGCCTGGCTGTTTGTTCCATGTTGCCTGCCTGTTTGTTCCATGTTGCCTGCCTGTTTGTTCCATGTTGCCTGCCTGTTTGTTCAGTATTGCCTGGCTGTTCATGGTTGCTGTTTAATAATTTTTTATCTTGTTCAGTAGTGGTTGAGGTGGTATTGGTGTTGAGAGGTGTGTGGGGGGGGGTGGTAGGCGGGGTTTGGATAGACTAAACAGGTGTGTTTTAGCGTCTAAACACACTAATGTACACCACAAACACCAACTGCTTAAATTGTCTTATCCCCCTGGGTGCCTGCGACAAGCACTGCGGAGGGGGTGAGGGGTAATGAGGCAGTGATCGCTCTGCGGTAATTGCTATAATTAACAGTGGTTACCTCACAGGTATTCTTGGTCTGGCATGTAGCTCCGGCTGACGCCAAGGAAAATCTCCCGCCTTCAGACTCTCTATGCCCGTGTTGACGCCATCAATAATAACTAAGGACTTCACTGCCTGGAAACCCCCTTTACTGAGGTCTGGTCCCCCCACTCGCAGATAGAAGGAATTCCTCTCGTAGATACAAGGAAGGAAAAAGCCCTTTGAAAGGATGATGCCCAAGAAGGCTTTCATCCACCGCCTTTGGAAAGATCTCTGGCATGTTCTCCTTAGCCTGCCGAGTGTTTGTGTTGTACACATTCCGGGTTGAATTAACTATTGAGCGTGGTGGTGTGGTGAGGGCCCTCTACCACCACTCCTCAGGTCTGGGCCTCCAACTCCTCTTGGTTACACCCTCAACATGACACCAGGGGGGCCTCCTTCTCTCAGCTGCCGCAGCTTGGCGGAGTAAGTTGGCCAGACCACACTAGAAGGTGAAGGGAC
>NC_091180.1:31511142-31541142 GCF_040958095.1 Procambarus clarkii
ATAGGTGATATACTAAACATAATAGATACCCCTAAAAAGATTCATAGAAAACACCGACCTTACCTAACCTTGTTAGTATCTTAAGATAAGCATCTTATTGCTTCGTAATTACAATTATTACTTAACCTATACCTATTATAGGTTAGGTAATAATTGTAATTACGAAGCAATAAGATGCTTATCTTAAGATACTAACAAGGTTAGGTAAGGTCGGTGTTTTCTATGAATCTTTTTAAGGGTATCTATTATGTTAAGTATGTCACCTATGCACATATTTAATAAGTCAATATTGACTTATTAAATTTGCGAGAACGGGTTGCCTTATCCTGATCCCTTCCAAGTGCTATATAGTCGTAATGGTTTGGCGCTTTCCCTGATAGTTTCCTTCCCTTCCCCTACGGTAACCAACGTTAGAAATGTAACCTATTATGGAAAATAATGGCTCGCAAATATCTGTGTTTTCCACCCATCATTAAAGCCTGAGGCACGACCATAGTGTGGACACTAGTGCACCACAGGGGTGCCGCACCTATTTAGTGGGTGGTGGCAGTGGAACCCTCTGGACAGGCGGGACCAAAGAGCTAAAGCTCAACCCCCCCTCCCCCCCCCCCCCCCCGCAAGCACAACTAGATGAGTACACGGACACATAGTAAAGGAGTGGTCAATCAGCGCGGGTTGAGAGGCTGTCAAGGTGTCAAGGGTCATAACCACTTACTCGAGGTCATGGTGTCATGAGTTGACAGTCTGAGCGGCTGTAGCAACATTGTTGCCCCGTCCTCGTCAACACAGGCCAATGGTCAGTCCATACAGTCTCCAAACCCACTGTTTAGGAATGGTGTAACGTTTTACACACGAATCTCGACTGGCGATGTTTGAACATTTCTGGAACAGTGTTTCGCTGGCGACCTCTGTTCGAATTGGTGCTTAGCTGGCGACCTCTGTTCGAATTGCAACGCTGTAAATGCTTCACCCACGTACTTCAAATACAAATAATCGCCAACAGAACCTGAACACCGAAACTACGCCTAAACATGCATAATATGTTAATAAACAATAATAATTGATATTTGAGAACATTTCTATTTTGAAAAATGAGCGTTGATGAATGTGTCTTTGGGGTCGGCCGCTGGATGGAATGAACATACCCTAAGGACAAGGTTTCTCAGGAAATAGGTATCGTTACTCAGCTGTTTCTGGCTGCATATGGGTATGAGAGAGAGAGAATAAATAAATAAATAAATAGTTGGGAGTCGGTACATTAAACAACTGACGGTTAGCAAGGCGGGGTCCAAGAGCTAAAGAACTTGATTCTACAGACACAAATAGTAAACAAACACACGCGAGAGCAACTTGATGTCTCGCCCACTTTCACCGCCCCTCTCAATGGCTCTCACATCAGTTTAGTAAAGATGTGTTCCTGCGCCCTCTCTCTGCGGGCCGTGTAAGCCTTGCTGCTTGTGTGAGAGGGGAGAGAGTGTGTGTGAGAGGTGTTACAGTCAGTCCGCCGCTAACAATATCAAAGGCTGCGTAAGCAAGGCTCCGGATCTCGTCTTAAAATACTCCTGTGACGGCTGCTGCGTAGCTGTGGTGCTGGTGGCAGTGGCGCCGCCGGGGCTGGCCTGGGGGTGTGGGCGTCTGGGGTGACAGTGGGCGTCTGGCTGGTGGAGGGAGAGCATGTGGTACAAGTATGGCTGGATGGACGGTGTGCGGGTGAACATTTCCTCGTGCGTGTCCATATATGTGTAAGTGTGCTTCGAGATTTGTCTCTTAAATCGTCAGGATGGACGCTGCAAGCCCAAACGCTTCTCACTGGAGGTCTGGGCGGAGCCTACCTACCCCCATCCACCCTATTCCCTCACAACATAGCCCTCCCCTCTCATACATTCCCCTCCCCCCCCCCCCATATCCCTCACTCCTCTCCCAACCCCTTCCATCTCCCCCCCACACAAGAGAACAATAACTTGCTCCCTTACTGTAAGTAGATAAGAGGTGTGGCTGATAGGCTGACTGGCTGGCTGATAGGCTGGCTGGCTGGCTGGCTGATAGGCTGGCTGGCTGATAGGCTGGCTGGCTGATAGGCTGGCTGGCTGATAGGCTGGCTGGCTGATAGGCTGGCTGGCTGGCTGGCTGATAGGCAGGCTGGCTGGCTGATAGGCAGGCTGGCTGGCTGATAGGCTGGCTGACTGATAGGCTGGCTGGCTGATAGGCTGGCTGACTGATAGGCTGGCTGGCTGATAGGCTGGCTGGCTGGCTGATAGGCTGATAGGCAGGCTGGCTGATAGGCTGATAGGCAGGCTGGCTGATAGGCAGGCTGGCTGATAGGCAGGCTGGCTGATAGGCCGGCTGGCTGATAGATCTGTCCCATCCTTTATCACAGACCACGACCTTGGGTAGGGAGGGCACAAAGGCTATTTTTCACGCGCGTGGAGCCCCAGGCTTCAGGTACCGCGAGGCGGCCCATCTACCTCACGACTTTCCCCTCAGCAGGCCTCGATATTGCCACATTAACAATTGCTGCCTTAATTTCTGGCCAATCCACACGTCTAGGGCCTACCACAGTTGGTAGGAGGGGCGGTGCACACTTAGTGCCTCTGTAGCTGACCTACTTGGCACACTGAAGACTAGACCTTAGGCCTAGGCCTATGTCAAACAGGAGGATGGATACATCCTGCCTGCTCCTCCTCTAGCTTGAGGGCAACTGTAGAATGTAATTTTACCTGTACCAAAGTAATTGGAATGTGTCACCTTTTGAACGTAGTCTAATTTTTCATTTAAAATTTTTTAATATCTGTAAATTTTCTGCATTTTTCCCAGAGGCAGTTTTCATACTTATTTTAGTGTGGTCAGCGGAGGAGAACCCGAAACTGTTCTTTGTTTTGGGTCTTGTATAAGGACGAGAAAGAGTATAGATTCATGAACCACACTTTGGTTCATGCAAAGTATACCAATATATTCATAGATTATAGAGTAGATTCATAGAGTATAGATGCATGAACCATACTTTGGTTCATGCATCTAAACTTGGTTCATAACTTGGGGCTCAAGGTTCGAATCCTGCTGACTAGAGTGTTTGATATACAACAGCTCTTTGTCATTTCTAACAAAATATTAGATCCTCTTCCTTTGCCCGTTATTGACCCTTCAATGTCATTTTGTGGTCTAGTATTCCATCGGCACAGTCTTGAAATGCTTTTTCTAAATCTATTTTCATTTCCGTTTTGGTTTGTTTATAACGTTGCTATAATTTTTCTCACAAGTGATCAATTGCAAAATTAAAATATCTTGGTGCTTTTAAAAAGTGTCGCGACTACATAGCTGTTAAGTTGGCTTGTTAGCATCCTCTCAAACCTTAGTGATGTGTTGATAGTTGGTGAGGTGTGTGGTTTACAGTGGTTCCATGGTAAGGTTAGGCTACGGTATACCTCTTAGATATTGTGCTATTTTTATCCACACAACTTGGTAAATAAAATTGAAATACATCACTTAAGCATAACTTGTGTAATTATTAAATAGGCTTACTAACCAAACACAACTTTGATGTAATACAAAGCCAAATAAAATTACTCTTTTTTTATTTACGGTATAATTTTTTGTAGTCTCTTCGCTGTGGTGTGAGATAGGCTTGTGTTGTCTGTCTCTGTCGCTCTCTCTGTCGCTCCCTCTCTCTCTCTCTGTCTCTCTCTCTGTCTGTCTCTCTCTCTGTCTCTCTCTCTGTCTCTCTCTCTGTCTCTCTTTTTTTTTTCTTTTCCCCCCTCCCCTCCCCTCCACCCACCCCCACCTTCCTGGATCCTCATGAATAGCATTTTAATTAACGGTTATGGTAATCTAGTTGTTTTATAGAGCACGTGCTCCGACCTGCATGCGCGCGCACGCCTGACACGCACACGCACGCCTGACACGCACACGCACGCACACACACGCACGCCGGCGGCACCACCACCCAGGAGGGTAAAGACACCCGTAAGAGTTACATAAAAGGCCTTCTGTGCAGCGGTTTGGGTGAAATGTAATGGATACCACTACTAGGACGGAATTGGACAGGCAGGCAGGCAGGCAGGCGGGCGGGCGGGGAGGCAGGCGGGCAGGCGGGCAGGCAGGCGGGCAGGCAGGCAGGCAGGCAGGCGGGCGGGCAGGCAGGCAGGCAGGCAGGCAGGCAGGCAGGCAGGCAGGCAGGCAGGCAGGCAGGCAGGCAGGCAGGCAGGCAGGCAGGCAGGCAGGCAGGCAGGGAAGGTAGCAACCAGACAGGTAAGCAAAGGGACACCAGTAAAACAGGTATGCAGGGTGAAGCAAGCAGAGGGCGGCAAGAATGCAGGCAAGCAGACAGGGGAGAATGTATTCCTGACTGCCGGAATGAAAGCCTGACGGACACTTGGCATGAACCCGGCACTGGAGAACCCCAGAGACAGGAGAACAGACAGACACGGGTACACAGACATAGGACAGAGGTTGACAGAGAGAACGGGGAAGAAATAACTTCGAAACAACAAAAGACTTCGATGCCTCTCACACGCTTCCAGACGATATCTTGTTTACATGTCCCCGCTTGAGTGATGCTATAGATGGTCCCATACTGCGCCTTACCTTCCATTACCTTCCCCTCCCCTTACCCTCACCCTCCCCTCCCCTTACCCTCACCCTCCTACTGCCCTAACCTTCCCTTCCTAGCCCCCCCGCCCTCCCCCCAACCACCTATCCTCTTCCAGGGATTAAAAGTAATTCCCCCCTCGTTGATTTTATTTGTGACGTTGGGATATGACCGCGTACTTGTATAGTGGTTATGGCCTCTAATGGACTTGTATGGTGTAAATGGCAGGTGAGCTGCAGCTCCCGGTCCCGCCTCTTGGCTCCCGATCGATGGGCGTCGTTGGGGGTTCATCATGTCAACTTTTGAACAAATGTAGGAAAGTTAGGTGTCAGACTTAAATGGAGCCTTCTAAATTGTTCTAAATCTAAATGCTAAATCTTTCCTCCCGGTAAGTCGCTGACGTATATTAGGAAGAGAGGAGGTCATCCCTTTGTTTATTATTCTATTGTCTATTAATGGACTTGGTGTCTATTAATCTTGTTTAAATTACTAATCAAGCTGTCAATGTAATCAATCAGAGCTTTAATATAACAATGTGCTTTAATATACTTATCTCTCTCATCTCATTTTTCTCTTGTAATGTATCTTTCATTTATCAATTCTGATTGAAATTACCTACTTAAAATTATCTGCTAGATTAAGGAGCTTGCCCGAAACGCTGCGCGTACTAGTGGCTTTGCAAGAATTGTAAATACTGTACTATCCAATGTATTCTCACAAACCCAATGTACCTTCTTGTATATATATATAATAAATAAATAAATAAATAAATAAATTACTCAGGCTCAGTCTGGTGCTTCATCCACCGCTTGTACTCGGGGTCTTGTACTCGGGGTCTTGTACTCGGGGTCTTGTACTCGGGGTCTTGTACTCGGGGTCTTGTACTCGGGGTCTTGTACTCGAGGTCTTGTACTCGAGGTCTTCCCTAAACCTCGCCATGGACGCAGCTGACGCAGACGCTGAACATTGGAACAATGTTTGGGGCCAGATTCACGAAGCAGTTACGCAAGTACTTACGAACGTGTACATCTTTCCATCAATCTTTGACGGCTTTGGTTACATTTATTAAACAGTTTACAAGCATGAAAACTTGCCAATCAAATGTTGTTATTGTTATAAACAGACTCCTTGAGCTCCAGAGCTCATTAACTGTTTAATAATTGTAAACAAAGCCGCCAAAGATTGAGAAAAGATGGACAGGTTCGTTTGTGCTCGCGTAACTGGCTCGTGAATCTGGCCCTAGGTTCGTAAGTACTCGCGTAACTGCTTCGTGAATCTGGCCCCCAAAGAGCCATGTCCGGGAAATGTTCGTAGGGATTCCATTGTCGTTCCTTAAAATGACGTACACCAGCATATGTTTATTCCTTGTGGCCAGCCCGTCCTCCTAAGATATCCCAGCAGAAAACGGGACAGAATGTCAAATTCGCGAGCCGCTAATATTTTCTAGTTCGACAATCCAAGAGGCTTCATCCCCCTCTCCACAACCTCAAATATTACAACCTGTCCTACAAAGAACGTCCCTTTTCGTTCGTTAGCGTTACACGAGACCAAAAAAATTTGTCGTACTAGAAAATGGAAGCGGCTGGCGAAAGTGACGTACTGTCCCGTTTTCTGAATGGGAACATCTTAGACATACGGGCCGAGGTCAACACGCCCGCCAGTGAACTACTCAGACAGGATGTTGCAATGCCTAACACAGTCAGTGGGGAGCGGGTAGTGGGGGGGGGATGTGCAGGGAGGGGTGGGGGACGGGGAAGGAGGGAGGGAATGGGGGGTCAGATCAGAGATGTGGAGACGAGAGTGGTTATAAAGAAAGGGGTAGGGCGGTTCCCCCCCCCCCCCCACCTTCCTGGCTAACATCACAACTGCCTTTTAGAAACTTGTGTAAGGAAAGATTCAGAACGTTGTATACCATTTATGTCGGACCAGTCGTGGAGTATGCGGCCCCAATATGGAGCACATACCTTGGCAAGCACAGAACCATGTTGGAGACGGTTCAGAGGTATGCCACTAGCCTAGTCCCAGAACTAAGAGGCACGAGTAAACAGGAAAGGCTGCGTGGACTGCATCTCAGGTTGCTGGAAGACACAAGAGTTAGAAGAGACAATATTACCACGTACAAAATACTAGGGGAAATTGACAGGATAGATCTTCATCAATCAATCAATCAACACGGGTGGTACTCGCACAAGGGGACACAGGTGGAAACAGAGTACCCAAATGAGCCACAAACCTTAGACTTTTTTCAGCGAGGCGAACTCTGTACACAGTTTCAAATGTAGATATAATAGAGCCCAATAGACTCAGAAACCTGTGTACCAGTTGAGAGGCGGGACCAGAGTGTAGAAGCTGAACCCCCGCAAGCACAATTAGGTGAAGGAAAGTTGTTCAGTGTTCACCAGGTGACTTCTGTTCAGTCTTGAGTGTGTTCCTTCATGTGTATGGTGTTCATGTCGCTCTGTATGTGGGCGCGTCTGTGTAGTAAGTGCTCAACTTTGATCAGTAATTGTAGTGTTCCAATTGTCTCGTTGTGTATGTTTACCTTTATGCCAGAGAGAAGGGGCGGCGGCCTGGCGGAGGAGAGGCAGGGAGGCGTGGCGGGCCGGGGCGGGCGTGGCGTGGCGTGGCGTGGCGGCCTGGTCTTCGACTCATCAGTGGTCAGGTCGAGGGCCATTAGTGGGATCCGTGCCATTACCCTGGATCCTGTTGCCCACTGGAAGGGAGGGAGGACGGTCTTCGGGAGGTATATATTTGACGGTCTGGCCGTCAGGCATTCCTTACGGGGCTATTCATGTCCGTGCCACTTCTTGGGGTGGCTTGACCTTCATCAATCAACAATCGTCAGGCATTCAGTAGGTCAGCGGAGCTTGATCACTGCGGACTGTCGGTCTGATCAACCGACTGACCTGACTTCGACTGTGCCTAGACGGCTAACTAACCTGACTTCGACTGTATCCAGACGGCTGACTGACTTGACTTCGACTGTGCCCCGACGGCTGACTAACCTGACTTCGACTGTACCCATACGGCTAACTAACCTGACTTCGACTATACCCATACGGCTAACTAACCTGACTTCGACTGTGCCCATACGGCTAACTAACCTGACTTCGACTGTGCCCAAGAGATCCTCACGGCTTCTTCGCGGTATTAACTTCGTGAACCTAACGCTCTCCCTCAATCGTGTGCGCGATAGAGAGGATTTATGAACCTGTTAGTGTTGCTTTAAAGAAAAAATAGACGAGCCGTTGTCACCTGACCTTCTACGTTCAGTTTTTGCTGTTAGTTCATTGTACCACTTTCTCAGGGGACGGTCCTAAGGAGCTGTACACGGTGATGTGGCCTTGATGCTTCTACAGTAGGCTGGCGTTTCTAATTTGTCGACTTGACAGGGAGGAGTTGATCTTAATGAAGGTTTGCCCGTCAACTCCTACAGCTACTTAAAAAAAAGTATTCCCTTCCCGCCAAAAAGTTAATCAATCGCCTATCTTTCCTCGTTCACTTCCTCCCTCTTGTTAGACGTCTAGTAACGTCTAGCAAGATGAAGTAACAACGTCTAATGGAAGATCTGTACCCTGCATGACCTTCGTTACTAACCAAGAAGGTTTCGTCTAGAACCTTCGTTGCTTTTTATCTTGCTTTTTAACCGAGATTGTTTTAACTTTATCCACGTGTTCAGATGATGACCAAAAAGCCTTCCCTTGACATATGGTATGATGGCGTGGCGTCAGCCTGTCTATCGGTCTGCCTTTGATGGATTATACATTCACAATAACTGTGTCGTGCCCAAGTGTGTGAGCTTGTCTGGCTGACTTTACCTGGCGATGATTTCGGGGCTCAATGTCCCCGCGGCCCGGTCCCCGACCAGGCCTCCTGGTTGCTGGACGGGTCAACCAGGCTGTTGGCGTATTGAATCACAGCCTGGTTGATCAGGTATGCTTGCAGACGTGTCCTGTTTGCCTGCCGTCACACCTCGAGGCATGACCTAGCTGTCGGCTTGTCAAGCTTGAAGCATGACCTACCAGCAGTAGGGCGCCAGGAGAGATTACCCAGGACTTAAACGTCTGCAAGTTTCCGCATTCCCACGGTTGGGGAGCTAATCAATAGTCTCACACCTGTCACCTTACTGCCTCGTACCTGCTGTCTACCACCTCCTCCACCACCTGGTGTGTCAGTAGAGGCATGTTCCCTGCCTCTTTCCCCACGGAGACGCCCTCTACCGTGCCAGGGGGCGTGGTTGGCCGCCCCCCTGGCACTCTGGGCGCCCTCTGGGTGGTGCAAGAGGGGGTTCTGGCCTAGCTGTTAGTGTCCTTCACTCCCCGGGGGCTGAACTGCCTCGCGACGCTTCTGTATCTTGTCTTATAATGAGGCGTGCACGGTACTTGCCTGGTTGTGCTTGCGGGGGTTGAGCTCTGGCTCTTTGGTCCCGCCTCTCAACTGTCAATCATCTGGTGTACAGGTTACTGAAGCCTACTGGGCTCTATCATATCTACACTTGAAACTGTGTATGGAGTCAGCTTCCACCACATCACTGCCTAATGCATTCCATTTGTCTACTATTCTGACACTGAACAAATTCTTTCTAACGTCTCTATGGCTCATTTCGGCACTAAATTTCCACCTGTTCCCTAGTGCGTGTGCCCCCATGTGTTAAATAGTCTGTCTTTATCTACCCTATCAATTTCTCTAGGAATCTTGTATATGGTGATCATATCGTCCTCTAACTCTTCTGTCTCCCAGTGACGTGAGGTTTAATTCCCGTAGTCTCTCCTCGTAGCTCATACCCCTCAGTTCGGGTACTAGTCTGGTGGCAAACCTTTGAACCTTTTCCAGTTTAGTCTTATCCTTGACTAGATATGGACTCCATGCTGGGGCTGCATACTCCAGGATTGGTCTGAACATATGTGGTATACAAAGTTCTGAAAGATGCCTTACACAAGTTTCTAAAGGCCGTTCTTATGTTGGCCAACCTGGCATATGCTGCTGATGTTATCCTCTTGGTATGGGCTTCAGGGGACAGGTCTGGCGTGATATCAACCCCAAGTCTCTTTATCTCTGACTCTTGAAGTATTTTATCTCCCAAATGATACCTTGTATCTGGTCTCCTGCTCCCTACAACTTATCTTCATGACATTACAATTGCTTGGATTAAACTCTAACAACCATTTGTTCGACCATTCCTGCAGCTTGTCCAGGTCTTTTTGAAGCCTCAAGCTGTCCTCCTCTGTCTTAATCCTTCTCATAATTTTAGCGTCGTCAGCAAACATTGAGAGGAATGAGTCTATGGCCCTCTGGGAGATCATTTACGTATATCAGAAACAGGATAGGACCGAGTACAGAGCCCTGTGGGACTCCACTGGTGACTTCACGCCAATCTAAGGTCTCACCCCTCACTGTAACTATCTGCTTCCTGGTGATGTGGCCTTGATGCTTCTATAGCTTCAGCTTGGGCTCTGTCTCTCCTCTTCTCCCTCCCTCTCCCTTCCCCTCCCTTCTCCCTCTCCCTCTCCCTCCCTTCTCCTCTCCCTCTCACCGCCCCTCACCAGACACCTGCATCACCCACGTAGACAACACAGCTGTGAGCCTGAGAGCAAATCAATACGACGCGACGATTATATCGTGTCGGCAGCGGTATTGTCAGGTGTTAGAGGTCGTACCTGTGTCCTCGACAGGTGTTAGGTAGGGTCGTACCTGTGTCCTTGACAGGTGTTGTTAGGTAGGTGTTACCTGTGTGCCCTTGGAAGCAAACACTGTTACTGTTTTCGATGTCGTAACACCCTTGCTAGAGCTGCGTTGGCCAGCTGGTAGTCGTTTGTTTCTGCAAATAGAGGCAGCGCTTTGTGGCGTGTTTACAGCCAATTGAGGTGTGTGTACTCACCTATTTGTGCTTGCGGGGGTTGAGCTTTGGCTCTTTGGTCCCGCCTCTCAACTGTCAATCAACTGGTGTACAGATTCGTGAGCCTACTGGGCTCTATCATATCTACACTTGAAACTGTGTATGGAGTCAGCCTCCACCACATCACTTCCTAGTGTATTCCATCCGTTAACTACTCTGACACTGAAAAAGTTCCTTCTAACGTCCCTGTGGCTCATGTGGGCACTCAGTTTCCACCTGTGGCTCATGTGGGTACTCAGTTTCCACCTGTGTCCCCTTGTTCGCGTACCACCAGTGTTGAATAGTCTATCCTTGTTTACCCGGTCGATTCCCTTGAGGATTTTGTAGGTTGTGATCATGTCTCCCCTTACTCTTCTGTCCTCCAGGGTCGTAAGGTGCATTTCCCGCAGCCTTTCCTCATAACTCATGCCTCTTAGTTCTGGGACTAGTCTAGTGGCATACCTTTGTACTTTTTCCAGCTTCGTCTTGTACTTGACAAGATACGGGCTCCATGCTGGGGCCCCATACTCCAGGATTGGCCTTACATATGTGGTGTGTGTGTGTGTGTTGTGTGTGTGTGTGTGTGTGTGTGTGTGTGTGTGTGTGTGTCCCACCCACCCCTCATGGGCTGGGCGGAATGAGGGGGCACTAAATGTGTGTGAATGGGGGAGCCTTATTACCCTAGTTGATGCCTTTCTTGAGGGTGGTTGCGCATGGTTCCTTGTATATCTTAGGCTGGCCTGGGTGCCGCGAGGCAGCGTGACCGCATTCTTGACGAGCTTATGCCACATGTGAAGTCACATAAGGGCCAGACCACAGCACGGGGCGGGAAGCTGTGTGGTGCTGCAGGAGACTTCTACCCACGGGAACAGTGGCAAAGAAGGTCTTTGAGAAGGAGCCTTCTTTGGCGGCGATAGGGCAAGGAACAGGGGGCCGCTTGTGTCATTGTAACAATGTTATATAGATCCCCTGTCCACCATCCCCCCTACACCTCGTTCCCCCCCAACCCTGGCACTATTTAACGACCCTTCTTCCTCCAACGACCCTCCGCAACAGCCTCCCGCCCGCCAACAGCCCTTCGCCCGCCAACAGCCCTTCGCCCGCCAACAGCCCTTCGCCCGCCAGGGACTTCGCTGGAGTAATGGAGCCTTTAGTAACTATGAAAGACCCACCGTCTGCGGGCTTGTATTTTTTAACGTAAGTAAACGTAGGTGTGTGTATGTGAACCAGCTAATGTTTGCACCGCCACAGTCATCTGTGTGGTTGGGGAAAATTGCAAGCTCCAGAGGGCATGTTTGGGTAGCGAGGCGTCTCTTCGGGACCAAGGGAGGGAACAGACTTGCGAGTGATCCATATCCTCTTGGGATAAACATCAGGAGCCAGATTCACGAAGCAGTTACGCAAGCACTTCCGAACCTGGGACCAGATTCACGAAGCAGTTACGCAAGCACTTACGAACCTGGGGCCAGATTCACGAAGCAGTTACGCAAGCACTTACGAACCTGGGGCCAGATTCACGAAGCAGTTACGCAAGCACTTCCGAACCTGGGGCCAGATTCACGAAGTAGTTACGCAAGCACTTACGAACCTGGGGCCAGGTTTACAAAGCAGTTACGCAAGCACTAACGAACCTGGGGCCAGGTTCGCGAAGTTACACAAGCACTTCCGAACGTGTACATCTTTCCTCAATCTTTGACGGTTTGGTTACATTTATTAAACAGTTTACAAGCATGAAAACTTGCCAATCAACTGTTGTTATTGTTATAAACAGCCTCCTGGTGCTTCGGAGCTCATTAACTGTTTAATATTGTAAACAAAGCCGCCAAAGACTGAGAAAAGATGAACAGGTTCGTAAGTGCTTGCGTAACTGCTTCGTGAATCTGGCCCCAGGTTCGTAAGTGCTTGCGTAACTGCTTCGTGAATCTGGCCGCTGATGTTTTCTGACCCCTTTCCCTATACGAGGTATAGGGGGGGCAGGGGGAGTTGTGCCCATGGGCATCGAGGGAGGGGGGGGGGGGGGTAGGCGTGCCCTCCGGGTGTCGGAAAGGGGGGTAAGTGCCCCCCTCAAACCCCTATCACCAGTTCCCATTGGATGATGGACTTTTGATGAACAGATCTAATGGGTAGTTATCACTCGCTAATGGCCTCGTGCAGTGACCCTTCACGCTGAGGTCACCCCCCCCCCCCCACACCCCTTCGTCCACCTGCATATCGAAGTCACTAACGAGGCGCTTGGACCCAACCTGGTCTTGGAGAGGTCTCATTTTCTCAAGAATTTTTTTTTAGTTTTTCTCATTCTTCATTTTTTCCTTCAGGGTTCCCCCTCCCCCCCCCCCCCCCGCCCTGCCCAACCACTTGGGCCGGACGGTACAGTGACAGTCTCGCTTCATGCAGGTCGGCGTTCAATCCCCGACCGTCCAGGTGGTTGGGTACCATTCCTTTCCCCGTCCCATCCCAAATCCTTATCCTGGCCCCTTCCCAGTGCTATATAGTCGTAATGGCTTGGCACTTTCCCCTGATAGTTTCCTTCCTAGTTCCCCCCCCCCCGTCCTTCAGAGCCCCCCCCCCCCCTCGTTCAGAGTTCCCCCTTCAGTATCACCTTAGTTTATACTGTCAGAATTCCAAAGTTCTCGTCTTTCTCAATACTATCCTTAAGGTTAGTTTGTTTCCATGCGATGTTTATTTGTTTTTAAGTTGTCTATCTAGAGATGATTTCGGGGCTTAGCGTCCCCGCGGCCCGGTCCTTGACCAGGCCTCCTTTTTGTTACACATCCCCCAGGAAGCAGCCCGTAGCAGCTGTCTAACTCCCTGGTACCTATTGACTGCTAAGTCTAGATTTGGCAACAAGATTAACAGTAATAGAAACTATTGAAACCCGTAATTAAAGATGGCAATATAAAGATCTCAATGTTAATATTTGTGTTGATAGCGATCAAGAGCCATATATCATTTACAAGACACAACAAGTACAGTTACACACACAAATCACAATAGCGTGATGCATCAAATGAACAAATCGACAAGGGTCGTGATGAGGGTTCGAACCTGCGTCTGAGAGGATACCAGACGCGCAAGTGCAGTAGTTGGTGACGGAGGTCGCATGGAGAGACTGTCATGGAGGCTGTCAAGATGCGCAGTGCTTCTTGACAGCTGTCAGTTGACACCCACCTTCCTAATGGAGCGAGTTGTTGTTGTTATAGATTCAGCTACTCGGAACATGTTCCAAGTAGCACGGGCTATGGTGAGCCCGTAACTTACCTGGCACAGGAGTGGGGCAAGTAGCACGGACTATGGTGAGCCCGTAGTGGACTTACCTGGCACAGGAGCGGGGCAAGTAGCACGGACTATGGTGAGCCCGTAGTGGACTTACCTGGCACAGGAGCGGGGCAAGTAGCACGGACTATGGTGAGCCCGTAGTGGACTTACCTGGCACAGAAGCGGGGCAAGTAGCACGGACTATGGTGAGCCCGTAGTGGACTTACCTGGCACAGGTGCGGGGCAAGTAGCACGGGCTATGGTGAGCCCGTAGTGGACTTACCTGGCACAGGAGCGGGGCAAGTAGCACGGGCTATGGTGAGCCCGTAGTGGACTTACCTGGCACAGGAGCGGGGCATTTTTTGTACAATACGGTGTTTTAAATAGCAACATCTTTCAACACTGCAAGAGATTGCAAATATCTGGAAATTTTCTAGTGTTGCTTTGCCCTTTTTAATCTCAATGTTGAATGCCTTGGCTGCATACTAGAATGCGAGTCTCGCATAGGTTGTAACATAGCTACAGGCACCCCTGCCAGGCACTACCGCCCCCCCCCCTCCACCCCTGCCAGGCACTACCGTCCCCCCCCCTCCACCCCTGCCAGGCACTACCGTCCCCCCCCTCCACCCCTGCCAGGCACTACCGCCCCCCCCCCTCCACCCCTGCCAGGCACTACCGTCCCCCCCTCCACCCCTGCCAGGCACCACTGACCCGGATAGCGATGCCAAGTGACACAGATCTGCATGACAGAGGGGGAGGAGGGGGGGCGGGCGGGGGAAAGTGACGTAACGCAGATATTCTGTCATCTCCCCCCCCTCCCCCCCCCCCTCACACACAACTTACACCACAGCCAATCTTCAAACACTCGCAAGGTCGAAACTCGTATCTCCTGGGAAGGCGCGTCTGGTCTTCGGTGTTGCTGCTCATCGCTTAGATTATTATTACTCTTAAATTGGGCCGATTGGGCTTCTGCGTCGTTGTTCCATTTGGCACGTCACTAGAGGCATCGTGGGCCCTCCTCACCCTACAACTCTGGCCCTGACGGCTGAGTGGACAGCGCCCGGGATTCGTAGGTCCAAGGTTCCGTGTTCGATCGCCGGTGGAGGCGGAAACAAATGGGGTAAGAGTTTCTTTCACCCTGATGGCCCCCTGTTCACCTAGCAGTAAATAGGTACCTGGGAGTTAGACAGCTGCTACGGGCTGCTTCTTGGGGGACGTGTAACAAAAAGGCGGCCTGGTCGAGGACCGGGCCGCGGGTCCCTGGTGTGGCCCCCAGGGTGCGTCACCCCTCCCAGGAAACCCTAGACGTGTGTTCTCGTCTCTGAAACCTGCTCTTGATTGTCCTCCTCTTCTTTGTTCCTCATTCTCTACCTTTGTTTTCCCTGTTCTCTCCCTCCATCTCCCTTCCTCCCCATTCTCTACCTTTGTTTTCCCTGTTCTCTCCCTCCACCTCCCTCACCCCGGTAACATATAATAAACTGCGTTTTTCTGAAATATAAATTATGATTACACAGAACTGACGCTGCGTCTTGGGGAAGGAACGCCGCTGAAGGAGCACAGCTACCGGCCTCCACTCAGTCACAGAAGCAACTGACTCTAGTCGATGTTGGTGTTGGGGTTGGAGGCAGCTATATAGCGTTGTGGGGGTTGAGGACGAGGGTTAGGGTGGAGGTGGAGAGGCAGCGAGTGTGGGGGAGGAAGGGGGTGGCAGGCGAGGCTGGTTCCATGAAGAACCTGGTTTGGCGGGAAATATGAGCGCGCCCCTGCCAGCAGTTTCTCTCCACCATTACTAAAGTGGTTCGTTACTTGGCCTAACCTACATAGTTTAATATCACACGCGTTGATTAATTTTCTCCATATATTGATATCATGCAATCTGTCCTAATAGAGCGTCGCATTTTGACCTATTACTCTACCTACGGGCAAAAACTGTCGTACTAAAAATTGAAAAAAATTCAAAATTCCAAGTTTATTCAGGTAAAGTACATACATACAAGGGGTGATACAAATATTGCTGAATTTATAGATAGAGCTAGTACATACAATGCCTAAAGCCACTATTACGCAAAGCGTTTCGGGCAGGAAACTAGAAAATGAAATGGCTGGCGAAATTGACACTGTATTGTTTTCTGTTTTGGGTCCTCTGGTAGGTTGGGATAAGGGGGCATTTTAGTACGACGGTTTCTTGACGTTGGGGAACCTTAGGAGGACGGACTGCATCGCGGGCAACTGGCGCCACCATTGATCAGGTTGCAGAGTGCGCGAGCCGGGTGCATTCTTCACGCTGCTCAAGTAGCGTACACACACTATTCTTTCCCACAGTACTTGACGACAACTTTACATCTGGGAACTGATATTTGGGCATGTTCTTCCCTAATGTGATTATGGTAGCTTCGGTTGTTCTTAGTCCTGGAAGACATTATTCTCGTATTCTTTATTTCTGAATTCTTTCATTCAATAATTTCTTGTTTAGGTTTACATTTATTCTAATCTCTAATACTATCGTATTGGAGTTTGCCTTTCCATTGGAGACTTTCGGCACCCTGGAGAGTGAGCGGGGGAGTCACAATAACGTGGCTGAAGTATGTTGACCAGACCACACACTAGAAAGTTAAGGGACGACGACGTTTCGGTCCGTCCTGGACCATTCTCAAGTCGATGAATTCTCAAGTCATCGACTTGAGAATGGTCCAGGACGGATCGAAACGTCGTCGTCCCTTCACCTTCTAGTGTGTGGTCTGGTCAACATTCCCTATCTTAGTGTGATAAAGTGAGGAGTAAGTGACGTTGTTTTTTTCCTGCAGGTGAAGATGGAGCCGCGACGGTTTGGTCTGCGTCCCGTGGCGCCCCGGAGCAGCCCTTCTTCAGCCAGTGGGCCAGTCACCCCCAGGACCCCACGGGTATGGCGCCCTAAGGGCCCCCAGCAGAGCCTCGGCAACCCCAGCAGGATACTGAAGAAGGAAGAGAAGGCGGAGTTGGTGAGGAAACTGACGCCCATGCAGTACCGGGTGACGCAGGAAAAGATGACTGAGAGGTGAGTGGGGAAGACTGTGCATTCTCTCGATAACATTTCGTAAGATATTTTCAGCAGATTCGAAGCAGCTGAGGTTACCTTGAGATGGTTTCGGAGCTTAGCGTCCCCGCGGTCCGGTCCTCGACCGGGCCTCCTCGTTGCTGGACTGATCAACCAGGCTGTTGGACGCGGCTGTTCGCAGCCTGAAGCTACAGGCAGGTGTTGTAGAACATTGCAATGGAAATGGGTGGACCAAACGCGCACCCCCCCCCCCCCCAACTTTCATTCAGCATGCCTGTACCTGGATTGAGGTTCACGGAGTTGTTTTATACTCCCCAAGCCCGGCTTTGGGTCAGGCTTGACATGTGAGAGTTTGGTCCACCAGGCTGTTGCTTGCAGGGGCCCGCAGGCCCACATATCCACCACAGCCCGGTTGGGCTGGAACTTCTTGAAGAAGTGTCTAGTGTTTTTATTTAAGACTTCACCACAACTGTTACAGCCCCCCCCCCCCTCGTACAACCACTAAGTTGTTCAGTGACTGTCCACCAACCTCCAATTATCACTAATTGTTAATTGAGAGCTAACGTGCCGTTCCAATTATCACCAATTTGCTGCACAGCAAATTGGTTCCGGAAGAATTGTCAGTCAAAACAATGTTTGTCAAAATGGGTCTTGGTCCCCCTTCCCCCCCGGCGTCATTTTATAGGCTTAGGCAATCGCCACAATCTCTTCTCTTGGCCGCCACAATCTCTTCTCTTGGCCGCCACAATCTCTTCTCTTGGCCGCCACAATCTGTGGGCCGCCTCGCCGGTGAGCTGTGGTGGCTTCTGTGTGTGACTAACCCGTGATGTCATTTCCTGCTGCCAGAACAGGTTAGGCCATATTGGCTGTGGTAACTTCGTTAGACCTGATCTGGTATGGGGATCCTTGTGGGTTATCGGTCGGCATAATCGCATCGCAAGGAGGGAGGCCCAGGGTTCGAGTCTTAGCTCGCTGTATTCCCCCTCTGTGGTTCCGGAAATAGAGAGGCGAGTGTTAAACGATTCGAAGTGTGTTTTGTGGGGAAAATCTGGCGTTTGATAACCCGTAATTGCTGGTTTCACTTCCTGGCCACTGGCTTAAATCAATAAGTAAAGCAAATGATATCTCGAGAAGTTACACTGAAATTAATTAAAACTTGTAGTATAAACACGCTCATCTTTTCTCTGTACTCACTCACTCACTCCTTTCACCATCCAGCCTATCTGTCCCATACTGGTACAACTTTCTTTAGGGAATATATGCATAGATACACGAATATAATCACATGCATAGATACATTACACATGAATACACGTAAATATATGTAGGCAATAAATACACTTTGTCGGTTAACTGAATTAAAACTACACACAAAGCAATAGATAATTGGGGTTCACTTGGCAACCCGCCAGAAATGGTGACTCGCAAGAGACGACCTTCACTCAGTCACCAATGACCTTCGATAGAGACGGCTGCGTTCCTTCCCTCCCTCCCCGCATGCCTCGATCTATAAGGTTTCCCAACGTCAAGAAACTGTCGTGCTAAAGCGCCCCCTTATCCTCGCCTACTAGAGGATCCCCAAAACAGAAAACGGAACAGTGTGTCAATTTCGCAAGCCGCTTTCATTTTCTAGTACGACAAAATTTAGCCTTTGGTAGGCAAATGTAACCTTCTAGACTCTAGTTTTAACACTATGCAAGTTTTTTTTTTTAGTACCTCGCATATAAAGAGGGACGTAGAGCAGAGAGCTGTAAACATAACCCAAAGGTTCGATGAATATTATGCTTGTACAACGCCATATGCTGACCTCGGAGTTAGAGCCAGAGAAATGATCTATCAACCAGCCTCTGACACAATCTCTGCCAAAATGATACCTAACTTGGCTGGTTGCCAACCTCTTCCTCTCGCTTGTGTTATCTCCTGATATGTTGCCTTTGGTACTTGACCTTGACCTTGACCTTGGCGGCTTCCGCCACTTTGCTCTCAGTGTAT
Organism: Procambarus clarkii; assembly: GCF_040958095.1. Lineage (NCBI taxonomy): Eukaryota > Metazoa > Arthropoda > Malacostraca > Decapoda > Cambaridae > Procambarus > Procambarus clarkii. Next base: position 31,529,884 of record NC_091180.1, read on the forward strand.
CAAGTCATCCACTGGGGGGGGGGGGGCCATGGTTAAAATCTCCCATGATTAGAAAGTTGGCTCTCTTTCTGCGAGCTGCTGCTGCCCCCATGTAGGGTTGTGTTATCTTGTTTAAGATTCAGCTACTGGGAACAAAAAAGTTTCAAGTAGCACGGACTATGGTGAGCCCGTAGCTAGTGGACTTACCTAGCACAGGAGCGGGGCTGTAACTGAAGGTTGTTGTTGTTGTTTGAGATTTAGCTACTCAAAACGAAGTGTCCATGTAGCACGGGCTATGGTGAGCCCGTAAACACTGTAACTGATGGGTTGTGATTGATTAAGATAAAGCCACCCAAGAGGTGGCACGGGCATGAATAGGCCAAAGGATGGGTTGTGTTATCTGCATGGGTTTTTATATAGTCTTGTATGGGCCTTGCGTTTGCTGGTGGATTTTATGCCTGCAATGTTACTTCTATCCCTTGAAGTAGACGCAGTTTTTACACAAATATCTTTTAAAGTTCCATTCGCAGTTGTTCAGTAGCGACGTACCGCTTCCATCTGCTTCTTGCCACCTGGCTCTAAATATGAACAACACACCACGCGGGTCCTGTCAGTGCTAACGTCACCTTGTGTAACCTTGTTAAGGTGTATCGTCACCCTTAATTGATTCCTCTCAACACTGACGTTTCACAGGGTACTACTTCATGACCCACTGCTCGAAATAACTCTTAAATGCTCACATTTATAATCACAAGTTGAGTTTCACTTGTATGTAGGCAGCTGTATGTAGTATACAGTATCGAGTGTGACCTAGAAAGTTGCGGTTTACAGAACTAGGGTCAAGGTTGTGTTAGAGGACGTGTATATAAGGTATACGTATGTATGTACACTATGTATGTATACTATGTATATATACTATGTATGGACGTACTGTATGTACACAGCATGCGAGGACTCGGTGTATGAGACAGTGATTTGGCCGCAGACGGTTGGCAACTAATTTTTTGTTTTATTAACGTGAGACTGGCCAAGAACCACATTTAGCCCTGTGCTGCAAGTTGGCTGCCACTTTGCTTGCCTGTCGGTTTATAATCATAAAAAAACACAAGTTACTCTTTTCCTGAGAACTAAACCCCCCCCCCCCCCCAAGACATTTTTTTGTATTAGTAAGCAGACACTTTATTTATTGTTATTTTGTTAAATGGTCAAGTTAATTTATGCAGTAGGGCATATTGTAACATAAAGAACATTACATGCTAGAACCAGCGATGATCTTCCATTGGAACGATTGACTAAAGAGGATGTTTTATTCCACGAGTAAAGAGCTTCACGCTGCCCTTATTAATTAAGCTGGAATGTTGAGTGTGTGGTGGAGTGTGAGGAATGTGGCAAGATGTGGTGCTTAATATTCCAGACCATGACGGTGTACTCACCTAATTGTGCTTGCGGGGGTTGCGCTCTGGCTCCTTGGTCCAGCCTCTCAACTGATGTATAGATTTCTGAGCCTGCTGGACTCTTACCATAACTCCTGTCTCAAACATTGCGTCTTTCTCTCATTATATGGCCCCTTTTACTTGCCATTGTGAACGTTGGAACCTTGCTGAGCTCTGTACTCCCACAAGTACTCTGTTCTACGCGCGTACCCACCTAAATGTGCTTGCAAAGGAAGGGAATTGTCGGGAAAATGCCAAGCCATGGCGACTATATAGCACTAGGAAGGGGTCAGGATAAGGTTTTGGGATGGGACAGGGAAGGAAGGAATGGTGCCCAACCACTTGGACGGTCGGGGATTGAACGCCGACCTGCATGCAACAAGACCGTCGCTCTACCGTCCAGCCCGTCCTTGCGATCGTGCTTAGTTCAATATTGCTTATCGAGTTAGCTTGAATAACTTCGTCTTAACTTATCGACTTATTACAATGTACACTTATTACAAAACTTATTTTCTTAAAATGTACCTGTAAACATTTTTCAATTTTGCTAGAAATTACCTACTTAAAATTATCTGTTAGATTATGCCCACCCTACCCATCAACATTGGTGTTCCTCAGGGCAGCATACTTGGCCCTCTCCTCTTTCTCATCTACATTAATGACCTTTCAAATGCCTCCCAACACCTCAAACCAATTCTATTTGCTGACGACACAACCTTCATTTACTCCAGTCCTGACCACCTTGCTCTAAATGTCACAGTGAATACTGAGCTAAATAAAGTCCATCTTTGGTTAACTGCCAACAAACTCACCCTCAATATTGACAAAACTTTCTATATTTTGTTTGGCAATAAATCCTCAAATCAAATAAATCTCAGGATTAACAGTACCCAAATTTGTAACAAAGTAGATGGCAAATTCCTTTGGCGTTCTCATTGACCGCAAGCTGAATTTCCAGGGACACATTCTAAATACATCTAAAAAAGTTTCAAAACTGTTGGCATTTTTTCTAAGATCAGATATTATGTACCTCGCCCTGCTCTGGTGACACTATTATTCTCTCATCTATCCTTATCTCAATTATGGTATTTGTGCTTGGGGTTCTACTACCCAAAATCATTTATGTCCTCTAATTACTCAACACAAAGCTGCTATTAGGACAATATCTAACTCTGGCCCCAGACATCACTCGGTACCCTTACTCAATTCTCTGAATATGTTAGATATTAAGTCCCTGCACATTCTCTCATGTGTGTTTTATATATATAAAACGCTGAACTGTAATGTCAATCCTGGCCTTAAAAGCTTCCTAGAAGGTTGTAACAGATCCCATGAGCACCACACCAGAAACAAATACCTATTTGATATTCCAAGAGTACAACTTAGTCAAACTAGAAATGCCTTACAAATCAAGGGACCTCGAATGTGGAATGACCTTCCCAATTATGTTAAAGACTGTACCTCTCCCAACCAGTTTAAGATAAAAACTAAGTACTACCTAATTAACTCAATGTAACCTACCTCACCCCCAAAATGTCAATCCATGTCTACTATTTTAAACAATGCTGTTTGTTGACCAAATTGTTATTTTGGCTTTTTTATTCTCCAAATTTTTGCTTTTTTTTCTGCCATGTTTCCCCCGCCTTTTTTTCCATTTTTTTTCTTATTTTTTCTCAACACAATTTATACTTTAATCTCAATTAGTATTAAGTTTTAGTCTTAGTGGTTTTTCCTGCCTGAAACGCTTTGCGTAATAGTGGCTTTAGGCATTGTATGTACTACCTTTATCTATAAATCCATCAACTTTTGTATCTTATCTTGTATGTATGTACTTTACCTGAATAAATATTTTTATTTGTATTTGTATGGACCTGCCTGAAACGCTATGCATGTTAGTGGCTTTACAAGAATGTAAAAGCATCAATGCTATGTACTCACATAAACCTAATGTACCTTCTTGTATATATAAACATAAATAAATAAATATTGACAGTTCTAACACTGAGCAGTTTGTCTAGATCATTTTACCTAGAGTATTCATTTATGCCCAATATGTTCCGTTGTTCCTAGTTTGGCACATACAGTTGACGTTATTTTCTTTAGGATCCCGGTAGTAGTCTGGTTCGTTCTCAACCCATACTCTGGAATTCCGGGTTCGTATCCCGGGCGGTGAGAGAAATGGTTGGGTGCATTTCCTAACACCTAATAAACCTGTTCACCAATTGCTCACCCTCTTTACTATTAAAAGTAAATCAGTACCTAGGAATTAAGCTTCTTGTAGGGGTTGCATCCTGGGGGGTGGGGGAGTCAGTAATTCGACCAAGGGGTAGATCCCGATACAAGCCTAACAGATATATATACATTAGCTGTCTGTCCCCCAATACAGTGCATTCTAATTGAGTTTGTGTGCTTCTGGCATTAGATTTGGGGTTATGTCTACTCCCAGGTCTTTCTCCTGATCGTACAAGTCTTTGCACTCCTCTTCTTATCCTTATAACTCTGTATTTGGTGGGATTAAATTTTTGAAGCCATTTTTCAGACTGCTTCTGGAGCGTGTCTTGATCTGTTGGTGGGGGTATCAGTCTGTCATGACTTTTCTCATTAGTTTTTCATAGTATGCAGAGACTGATATGAATTAACCAATTTCTTCTGTAAGGTCATTGACATTAGAAACAGGAGGGACCCAAACACCGACCCTTGTGGTACACCACACGTAACCTCTCAGCACGCTGACATCTTTGCTCTCACTGTAAGAATGTTTGAGAACTGCAACATTAAGAACAAGAGGACATGGGGAAACAAAGCTGCCCCCTAACAAAAAAACAAAAATATCAGAGTTCACTTTTGCAAACAAGAGTGGGTGATGGTTGGAACACGTTAAGTGAGAAGGTGGTGGAGGCCAAAATTGTTAGTAGTTTCAAAGCGTTTATGACAGTACTGGGAAGATGCAACACACGAGCATAGCTCTGGTCCTGTAACTACGCTTAGGTACAGCAATTACATGTAGTGCATATCATTATTCCAAGTGAATTCTACTCCTCTGTGGACTCTCCTTTCTGTTTTATCCATGTCAGTATATTGTTCTAGTTCCAAGTGATTTCATGTAAACTACTGTATCAACTTTTTATACTTTTACCATTTTGACAGTTGGTACACATTAGGATGACAAACTAAGCTCTGATGTCTTGCCCAACAGGCCGTATTCCAACAAGTATTACAAGCATTGGGATCGCGGTGTGTATTGCTGCGTGGTGTGTAGAGAAGAGCTCTTCCTCTCTCACACTAAGTATGACTCGGGGTCAGGCTGGCCAGCGTTCTATGATATCATCAGCAAAGACAAGGTCTCTCTTAGACAAGATCTCTCACACGGTAAGTTAGTGCATTGAGCCACTGAACAATAAAAAAAGTGCTTATATGAGCATGTAGGAGTGGCTAATGTGCATCACTCGGGTCAAGTACCATAAAGTCTGGCCAGTAAGATGATAGGCATATATATGGAGGTTACCTAATAGGTCTCCTCTCCTTGACAGTAGCATACAATACCATAATCATCATCAATTGCAAACTAGTACAGTATTTATAACCATCTTGAAATTTAGATATACTATAGGCATAGTGTAATGTAGTTGAATAGCAGAAGCAATAATTTTTAATATCCAGTATGAAAGCATTCTTATTTGTTTCTTTGAATTTTGGGGTTCAGCTGTTATTTGCCTCTAACCTTTGCCATTACTATTACTACTGTATTTTAAAACAAAACAAAAATTTATCCAAAGCACAGGGCATGCTAAAAAATATCAAGCCCCATATTAACAAACTACCCAATTGGCTGACTTGTGTTTATGCATTTTTTATATGGAGGCATAGTTGTGTATTTTGGTTTCTGTTGGTGCCACAGTATCGTTTGTCCAGAATTTACATTACTGTTAGTTTAAGGTAACAAAAAAGCAATGAAATAGAAGTCTTTTATTACTAACTAGCTTGGATACCCGGCATTGCTCAGGTGATGGAAGCCACATCTTCATTACATGCTCATCACTGCCACATCTTCATTACTCACAACTAGTATACATGACCATCATCAATGTTACCATCATCACTAGACACCACCCACCCATGCTGCAGCAAGGTTTCACTTGATTATGGGTACTCTGAACATTTAATCATCATGTAGAGAATATGCTGCGTAAAGCTTAGTGATGATGGAGTCAGATATTTAGCGAGATTCTAATTTGGTATCATTTGCCATTAAAAGCAAAGGGTGGGGGGGGGGGAAATGGGGTCTGACCCCAAACAACCACCTTTCATCCTGCAATGTTTGGTATTGCATCAAGCATCTGACCTTCGATTTACAAATGATAGGTAATTATTTTTTTATACATAATGAACCAGAAGCTTTATTTGTGACAACTTGTACAAATCATTACAATAATGGCTAGACTAAGTGGGTATAGAGCTGCCTAAATCAAACTTATATATTTTGTATAAAGTGAGTAACATTTAGCTTATATTGTAATTTGAAAGGTGATATTTATTGAAAGAACAAAGTGTAGTTTACCACTCACTAGAACAGTAAGACAGATATTGGCACAATTTATATCAAAATTAAAATGATTAGAAGACAATTCAAAGAACTAATATACAGTACACTAATCATACCATGAATTTATAGAACATTTTCCACACCCTCTGCATTCTACCTCGACAAAGTCTGGTGCTATCCTAAATAAAAAATCACTCCAAACACACAGCTCATACAACATAGATTTGACTTCAGTTAGACTCAAAATACTTTTCAGTACCATACATATTACTTCATGGAAAAAATTAATTAATATTACACATACATTGTGAATAATCCATTGTTTTTAGTAGAGGGTTCTGGGCTGAGGCTTGTCATACTTGTGGGGTGAAAAGATCTTCCAGATGACAAAGCTTGGGAACCCCTGACCTACATTTTAAACATGCATGTAGCAATTCCTTAAACTCGTGACATGCATAATAATTGTGTTGTTTCAGTTGGTGCCAACCTGCTGCTGCTGGTGTGCAACCCATCGCTGGCAAGGACGGAGGTTGCATGTGCCACCTGTGGAGCGCACATTGGCCACGTGTTTGATGATGGGCCCAAGCCTACAGGGCAACGCTTCTGCGTCAACTCTTCGTCACTTGCCTTCAAACCTCAGGGACCTGTTGATGAAAACTCGACTCCTAATTTAGAAAGAATGGTTTGTATTAAAGTACAGTATAAATATACATAACACTTTTTTACATGATTTAAATACTAATTAAAGATAGTGTTTTATAGTAATTTATATTATATAGAGCAAATTGTCACATTGAAGCTTTCAAGTTAACAGAAACTAGGTAAAAATTATCTAAATCTTCAGAAAACTGTTTAGTTCCAAAATTGCTTAACAAATTAAATGGGAACAATATAGACTATGATCATAGGTTAAGTGCCCTTGTCTAATGTTTATATTTTGAATATTCGTTATATCTTGCATAACCTCCAAATTGCTTTGATAAATTAGGTCAGTAAAAAGTAAGGGTGAACATTGCAAGTATAAAAATCTTAAAGCCATTATTTTGCTTACTGGGCAAACTATATGACTGGATAATAATTAATAGAGTATAAAATAGATAATGTGCTGGACAAGGTGTGTTCTGTGGTGGAAGTTGTATGTACATGCATTTAGACAATTGAGGAAAACATGCGATGAAGATTGCTAGACGTTTGTGACGGTTATGTGTTTGGAAAACACACATGACGGTGACTAGAGAAGGAATCTGGAGTGTGTATGTAGTTGACAAAATGTTTTGAAGAATATTTATTCAGGAAGCAGTGCATATATTAGAGTTGATAGTGTAGTGAGTGTCTAGATTAAAACCAATGTAAGATACCTGCTTGATGGGATTCTGGGAGTTCTTCTACTCCCCAAGCCCGGCCTGAGCCCAGGCTTGACTTGTGAGAGCTTGGTCCATCAGGCTGTTGCTTAGAGCGGCCCGCAGGCCCACATATCCACCACAGCCCGGTTGCTCCAGCACTTCTTGCAGAAAATTATCTAGTTTTCTCTTGAAGATGTCCACGGTTGTTCCGGCAATATAAACAGGGTTTGTATAATGTTGTCGTGGATGTTCCGTGCATCCTGTAGGTTCTGCAGTTCAGTGATCTATGTCACCCAATTCAGTCAAGGATCTCTTGGCTGATCTGGTAGGACAGAAATAGTTGGGCAAGTTTTTCCATGTGATTCCTCTGTTCACATAGCAGTAAATGGGTACCTAATAAGCTAGGCAGCTGTTGTGGTTTTTCTTTAGAAAGGTAATTAGTTGACTTAGAGAGCTCTCAATAAGCCTAAATACAGGCTTCCTGTCCTGTTTATGAATTGGGTTATGAGGGAGGTTAATGTAGAATGTTCAATTAAAAATATATGTTAGCAGTCCCAGTGGCACAGTGGCAAGACTTCCCTGCACTTTGCGCGCGATTTGGCCTGGATTCGTATCCTGGTTGGGGAGGATTGACTAGGTGCCAATCCTTAACTGTATGCCTCTGTTCACCCAGCAGTGAATAGGTTCCTGGTTGTTAAACGATTTGGTGTGTCATATTCCAGGGAATGTTAAGATTAAGGACCTTCCTGAAGCACTATGCGTGCTAGTGGCTTTACAAGAAGGTAAGAACTCTTGTATATACAGTATAAAATAAAAACTTATGATAGGAATAAATAGTACAAAATGGTTTTCTGTGCAGTTCTTCTAGTAGAGAATGTTAGCCATATAATATAGATTAGTTTAGCGGTTTCTCCTGGTTTTTTTTGTTAGGAGCAGGAAGCCTGTTAAGTTTATCGAGGTTTCCCTAGCAAAATGCCTGACCTTTCCCAGGATGCCACCCCACAACAGTTGCCCAACTCCCGGGTACCTGTTTACTGCTAGACGAACAGAAGCATCAGATGCATGATAATGTGCCCAAACATCTGTCCTGTGCGAGAATCAAATCTTGGTCTTTTGCACTGTGAAACAATGATGCTGAGCACTGCACTACAGTGATTTGATAATGGTCCAGGATGGATCGAAACGTCGTCGTCGTCTTCAATTTCTAGTGTGTGGTTTGGTCAACATTTTTTAGCCACGTTATTGTGACTTTTCATCTGCGATCCTAATAAAGGTATATATATAGTATACCTTCATATACCTTTGGGCCACCCTGTGTATATATAGTATACAATCAATATATATATTTATATATAAAATCTAAGAAATGTGAAGTAATAGTGGTGACGATGAAAATGAAAATCTGTAAATTAGGGTGAATGTAGGAATGTTGGGAATGACTGATCAGCATAATTATTGGGAGGCATAATTAAGTGTTTAGTGCAATCAAAGATGAGTGTAAAGTCAGGGAAGTTAAAATGACTGATGCAATTTATGCCAGTAAATTTTATGTAAATTTTTAGAAAACAATAGTGCAACAATATGGATAAAATATAAATGTGAATTCTTGTCGTGAAGAGAGAGAGGACAAAGTTTTTGTAGGTACAGTAGTTGGTGGGCATTTGACACCTATATGCCCAATGCATACTGTGCACCCGATGTGAATAGGTTCACCTAGTGTAAGTATGGTTGCTTGCATAGTGTGTGATGGTAGTGTGCTTAGAGGAGGAACATTGGCGATAGCTTTCATTAGTGTAAAGACACGACAGTTTCATTTATATTATTGTATATGGAAATTCCCCTGATGTAAAAGCTGTAACAATAATGTTTGCATCATTAGTTGCATGTGTGCACATAGTGAGAAAATAATCTTACAGTATGCACACTTTTTATTTTAAATTTACTCGTCTTTATTTTTCAGATGCAGGAAAAAGCGTGGTCAACCTCTGTGTCACGGACAGCAGAACCTATTGTACATCTTGCCTCCCCATCAAACTCGTGTGCCCTTGGAGCTCGCATGTGCTTCAGAGTGTCCAACATGGATGCATGTGAGGCGACCACACCACAATCCTGAGACATGTCAACTGGTCCCGGAGAGGGACTTGAGGCTGTGAGCACTGATGGCACCAGGACACCTTTGAGTGATAATATAGATGCAGTCAGCCATATTACTATTCAAGATCCAGGAAAGTCAGTCAGAGTATTGCAGAAAGCTGTTCCAGAAGCTAGACACACAATTCAAAGAAATAGCGAAGAAACGAGTAAAATGGTAAAGACTAGGAATGACTGGCTTTCTGACACAAGAACGAATAGAGATTCGAGTACAGTACCGTCACACAGTGCAAAAATATCCGCTGCAAGAGAGAGATTTCTTATGGATCAGAAATCGTCCAAAGATTTAGAAAATGTTAAAGCTACTTCTCATGATTACTCGCATGTTCATGGTACAGATGTTACAAAACAATCACAAAATATTAATGAAATTGAAAACCAAAATAACAAGGAAGTTCTAGAGTCTAGAACGTCATCTGAACATAAAACTAACAACAAAATCAACAGGATAAAGTCTAAAGCCATAATGGAAACCAAAAATTCTTGTGTAAATGAGTCTGTGAAAAATTTTAATATTGAAAACCATAAATGTATAAAGAGTGATGTTTGCAAGGAAGTAGATAGTTCCTCTTCATCACGTCCATTACAGGCATTACGTAATATAAAGGCCAGTACTGAAAATGCTAACATTAAAGAAATTGCATCAAATAAAGGTTCAGACTCTATAACCGAAAATAAAAATTTGAAACAAGGAGCCATATACTGCGACTCGAATATAACAGAACAAACCAAGGAGGAAATTATTAATAGTAAGAAAGTTAGACTTTCAAAAGAATCTGAAACCATTTCCAGTAATTCTAAAGGGCTTGTTCCTAATGGCGTTCTTACAAATGGCTGGCCTGATATTAAAAGCTACACTGTGGAACAAAAAATGGAAAACTTACAGAACTTGGATAATAAAATCTATTCTGAGTTATGCACTTCCAGCTCAGATGGAGAGAATTTAAATTTGGAGAGTCCTAATAAACTAGAAAGTGCCCAAGAAGAAAAAGCACTTATTGAAAATATAGTCAAAGAAAAAGGGACAGTCGGGTGTCAAGATTTGTACGAATGTTCAACAGAAGAGATACAGGTACTACTGAAAGTGGGGAGAGATCCTCGGTTAGGAAAAGCCAGAGCAGAGTATGGGGCATGTGTTTACAGGTACAGAGTCCAAATGTAGAGGGTGAGGCAGATAAAGATTTTCTCCATAAGAGATGTGAAATAGCCAGCATTAAAAGTGAACCCCTTATAGATGGCAGTTTCAGTGACAAGGATTCTAGTTTTGAAGCAAACAGTGACAGGGGTAGATCGTCATCTAGTTTCAATGATATAGAGGCAGCTAGTCAAGAGTCTTTAGATTATATTATTTGTGACAATCGGCATGAAAAGAACAATATTAAATTGACCGCTGAAGAGCAAAATAAGAACTTGTTAAGAAATGGAGGAGGACGTAGATCATTTGACAAGCCTCGGAGAACGGCCAAAAGTCTTGCCAAGAGATCAAACACTTTAGATGATGTAGATGATTACACAAATAAATATTCCAGATCAAGTAAAACCTTACCTGCTACACCTACCTCAGGGGTCACTGGTTTGGGGCAGGATTCAAATGCTAGTCACCCCTTTTATAGAAGATTCTACAGTCACTGCATGATTCTTCCCATGATGAAAAGGAAGAGACAGACAGCAAAGAAGTGTATAGAGCACAAAAACTCTGATACCATAATAGATACTGACCCACAGAGTACGGCAGCTGTGTGTCAACATGAAGATAATGTTGTAAATGTTAATACTGAATTAAAAGAAGTACTGACAGCTAGGGCTTCCA
>NC_091180.1:31548642-31562122 GCF_040958095.1 Procambarus clarkii
TGCATCCTCTGTTGCCTACTTATAAAAATCCTAGTGTCATCTGCAAAGGATGATATGGTACTATAGTTTGTGTCCTTGCCTATGTCCAATATGAGAGTACTGGAGCAAGCACACTACCCTTGGGGGACTGAGCTCTTCACGGTTGATGGTCCGGACTTTACTTTCTTAACTTACACATTGGGTTCTGTTAGGAAATTGTAGATCCATCTTCCTATTTTTCCAATGATTCCTTTTGAGTGCATTTTGTGCACAATAACACCATGGTCACATTTGTTGAAGGCTTTTGCAAAATCTGTGTACATTATGTCAGCGTTTTGTCTGTCTTCCATTTCATCCAAGGCCATGTCATAGTGGTCCAGCAATTGTGATAGGCATGAGTGCCCTGTTCTGAAACCATGTTGTCCAGGGTTATGTGGATACTGTGATTCCATGTGTTTGTGATCTTGCTGCATGTCACTTTTTTCAAAGATTTTTTTATAACGTTGGTGTTATCGGCCTATAGTTTTTTTTAAAGACTAAACCCCACACCAGAAGATGAGGAGACGATGACATTTCGGACCATCCTGGACTATTATCAAATCAATTTTCTTGATAGTGTACAAGCAGAAGATAGGATAAGTACAGTTGAAGTGAGTACTTTTGACAACAGCAGTGCCATGATCTGAGACAAAGGTACAAAAATATCCACCAGCCTGACCAGGATTCCACAAGCTTATTATTAAACCCCAAAAAACAGCCCCAAAGCACCTCATAAAGAAAGAATAGGCAGACTCATAAAAACAAGAGCAATGCCAGTCAAAGACCCAGTGAGGTCCACAGAAGCTCAACTCGACAGGAACACGAGGGGAAGAACAACCTGCAGAAACACAACATGTTGCCAAAAAAGTTCTGCCAAGCCCTGACAACCAGAGTGAAGCATCAGGACCATCACTCAGGGGACCAAGAAAACCTGTAAGGGCTTTACACACCCCTATAGCTGCAAGCAGATGCTAAATCAATCTGTCTCTCTACAAAGCGAGTAACAATATTCGAGGCAAAATATCGGGTGCCATATTAAATGAGAAGACACAGGGCTGGGGCAAAAAAGTAACACAAGCACCCCTCAGAGTGGCAGGAGGCAAGGCCAACATCAAAGCTGGTGAGCTACTACTAGGCAGGGCGAGACAGATGCTGAAAATTTGAGAATTAAATGAACCCTGAGGCCGAGATCCAGGCCTCAAAGTGGGAGCTGAAAGAACTCTCAGGCCACCATTAGGCAAGACATGACGTACAAAAGAAAGTAAGTGAACCCAAGGACACCACAGTCCCCTGCAAGAGTGCCCACAATGGGAGGGGAATGGTGAATACATGAAAAGCTCAAACACACAACCATGCAAATGGGGCAGCAGACTCTGAGGAGTGCACAAGACTCCATAACAACTGTATTGCACACACCATGATATAATGAGGGGGGGGGGGGAGAGGGAGTGCATACACTGACATATCGTGTAAATATTTTTTTTTTCTACCACAGACATGGCCATCTACAAGCAATGCTAACTAGTATACTGTATATACATTTTCTTTTGTCCTCCATGGACAGGATGAGAGATCTGTTAAACATATAGTTCAGTGGTTTATTGAACAATCAACCACAGAAGGTGATTGTATTACTTTTAACATGCTAATCTAACCTACGTACAAAAATACATAGATTTATGTCTGTCATATATGTATAAACATTGTTCGAGGTATCTTTTCCATAGTGCAGGTTGGGGTCATATGGGGTCACACCCACCACAACTGCTTATTTGTTTGTTATTGTACATAAAAATGTTGACTGATATATGTTAAAGTAAACAAAGTATTATTGTTGATAAAATATAATGTCACCGGTCGGTAGGGAGCCGGTCAGCCGAGCGGACAGCACGCTGGACTTGTGATCCTGTGGTCCCGGGTTCGATCCCGGGCGCCGGCGAGAAACAATGGGCAGAGTTTCTTTCACTCTTGCCCCTGTTACCTAGCAGTAAAATAGGTACCTGGGTGTCAGTCAGCTGTCACAGGCTGCTTCCTGGGGGTGGAGGCCTGGTCGAGGACTGGGCCGCGGGGACACTAAAAAGTCCCGAAATCATCTCAAGATAACCTCAAGAAGATAACCTCGCTATATATGTGCACAATATTTTTTAACATGCAATATTTTACACATTTAACTATTGTGTATAAATTCTGCAAATTACACACTACTGAATAATATTACTGCAAAAAATCTAGATTAACAGATATTGAAATAGTTGTGCAAAAATATCCTTGGGGCAACCCCTCCACCCTAACTGGAGACTGCTCTCTTGGCACCTAAATATTGCCAGAATTCCTAGCTCCATCATGGTCAATGTATGTCGCTTACAATATTTTTTTTTATAGTTTTCTGTGACCAGGGAACCCATTTTAACAATATTAGGGGGAAAAAAGTGAATATTTTTTCCTGTGCATAGTCCCCATGGCCTGCCTACCACCGTAACTGGTGGTGGGAAATGGCTCTGGTGAGATTACGATTATGATTGGCCATACAAGTTTAACTTGAGGCACTTAATGGAGAGCTTATTGTTCAAACTGCATTGTCCCTCTTATGGTCGTGCACATCCTTGTTGAATGCCCGAACTTCCAGGACATGCGTGTCTTGCTTCCCGAATGTCCCTAGTGGTCACTTGTCCCTCAATAGAATCAGACTTGGTGAATTGGATACCTTTGATATCGTTTGCCTTATGCGCTCGTATTTGCATCCTTAGTGTTATTTAGCACCCTATGATTATCCCGCACATTTGATAGTGCTACATAGCCTTCCCGGCTTGGTGCCTTCTTTTGATAATTACTTCCTGTGCATTGAGAATTTGTCATATTTAATAGTGTAGTAGTGGTTACTGTAGAATTCCTAGACTCCAAGCCAGAAGTGACTGGCAGGGAAGCCAGGAGCTAGGTGACAACTCGATCCCGGCCTAGGAAAATATGGAGAGGGAAGGCATAAGTCACCATTGGAACTAGTACACTTACATACAGTGAAACTCTAGAACATGCAAACTACTGTCTACCCCAACAAGAGCCACTGAAGAGCCAAAGCACGTGCACCGCCTGAGTGGGACCACTCGTAAAGAGATAACCTGCAGGGTTGGACGCCTGAACAGTCTCGAGAGAAGATAACACCTACAGAAGGTAAAGGAAATGCCAATGGCAACCAGAGAATGCAACTCTGGCAACATGCAATTGAGGCAAACAAGTAATCAAAGTACACACAACAGGTTGGCATTAAAAAAAACACATGAAGCAAAAATCAAACAAATTCAAGTTGAGGCCCCTCATCCCCTGACATAGGACTAATTTCAAGAGACAGCCAAAACTTGGCTGAAAAGCCAGTGCTTGCAGAGCTTGGAAGAGCCAGAAAGACCTCTGCCATGGGATGCACCAGGTACATGACAGACTTGGGGTAGCTGCCCAACATCCCAGGCTTTTTAGGGTTGCCATCCTGTGGCAAGGGTGTGGAGCATACTAAAAGTTGGTCCTGGACAATGAGTGTGTATAGTTCGAGTCAAGTGTTGTCAAAGCAGTTGCTTGTTTTGGTATGCTCTACTCTTCTGGTGACCTTTCTTCTTCGATTATGTGGTTGATATAGTACCTAACACCCTATCCCCTACCACCCCCCTACTGCAGGTTTTTATTTATTAAATACCCCTACCACCCTATGCTTCCATAGAGCCAGATTCTAGTACTGGTCTCGGGATAAGTGCTCATGATTCATTACAGCCTGATGTGGGTACCAGGGTTTTAAAGTCTCGAGGTAGATAGCTTGGGAAAAGAATGAGGGGAGCCCCTCTCAAGAAAATAAGTTAAACAATTTCATTATGCAAGATGAACGAGTAAAACATTTTTATAATTTACTAATTGAATACCAAATTCTACTTCAATTATTTTTAAATTATATTTTGTTTCAGCTCTGTGCTCAATATTATTAAATTTAATAAATTCAGGCAATAACAGATTTTGGTAATAAACATTTAAATGACCATGTATTATTAAATACAGTATTAAGTACTCATCACTTGGAGGAAAAAAATAGAATGTTTAGGATATGTATTGATTACTTTTTCATTAAAGCTCCAATAAAGTGATACAGCAACATAAAGTTGCTACTTGAATGTTAAAGGAGGTAATACAGCCAGAAAACAGAGTTCAGTATTCCTGCATCACAAAATATTTGTGAAAATACCCTTAAAAATCTGATCTAATCTGAAAAATTTAAAACTTTTTTTTTTATTAATGTTGCTGCCTTGTGTTTATTGAGTTGTATGGGCATAAATAAAAATGTCCTACTACGTACCTATTTACTATATTAGTTGTAAACAGGATGTTTGATTTGATGGTAGTAACCATGTTTGGTACAGTGGTACCATATTGTCTGTAGAAAATAAAGCCAATTTCTTCATGTACATGTGCTGTCCAGTCATTATTGGAAATTTGCTATCGACTGATTTTCCCCCAAATTTCTTGATCTCAAGTTATAGATCACAGCAGTTTGCATACTAGTCGTCTTCTGAACCCTGCTTGAGCAATAGTGACATTTACCAGAACCTGCAAACAAATACACCACTCCGATTCTGTAGTGCAGATTTATCTCTGAATGAAAATTAAGATGCAACAAATGTGCAGCATGTTCATGGCCCTACTCTGTCTGAAGAAATACAGCACATTGGAGTCTTGTGCAACCGCAGTGTTTAGAGCTTTGTTTATGCTTACCCTTGCAATGTTAAGGGAGTGGCTAGTGTGCAAGATGGGGAACTGTGAGTAACAGTGCCTAAAAACAAAATCCGTCATTTAAATTATTTATAGGTTAAATGCATCTTGATTATAGATTTTGCTGCCACAATGTTCCTAAGGAATGGACGACAGCTGTATGTGACGACTATAAAATATAAATATTGTGCAAATGTTTACTGCTTTCAGTCTTCCAGCTAGGGTGAACCATGCTCTTCTGTTGGAATGCTGGATTAATATCTTGCAATTTAAACAGGATCAGCAATTAATTACAAGCCAATCGTAAAATAAGGAAAAGGCTTAAATATACTGTACTGTACTTTTAAGATAAAACAAGATTTTATTCCTATTATCGGTTGCCTTAATTCATGTTATAAATGTACCTAGGAAGAATTCAGTGTTTTATGTACTTAAATAACTAATTTACAGTTGATTTCGTAACTGCGGAAATATTGGTAGTTATTTATTGGTATGCATTACTGCTGTAATATACGGATTAAATATTTGATCTACAATATTAGTGTGTTGCTATGTTAACACTGATAATTACTATTATGATACTTTAATGCTTAGTTGACAACCATTTTAATCATTTATATATGTAAATAGATTTATACATTTTTTAAAAAGAATCAGTTGAACTTCATAGTATTTGTAATTGTATTATTCATGGGTACAAGATTTACTAAGCATAACATTCTCTGGATACCAAAAAGTACTGTGCAACCTGATTGTGACTGAAACGACTAATGTGTTGTATAAATGGATGTGCGTGGTACGTGTGTGAAAGTTAATTTTTGTAAACTTAATGTAGTTTATATTTTGGTGTGCAGAGGCTTCTCTCAAGTCCTGTGAGTGTTTTATGAGCACAAAATGAGTGACGGCATAAAAGGAAAGTACTTTATATTTTGTGTACTGAGTTAAAATAATTTTAAGGTACATAATAAATATTTAACCTTCAATGGATTTATTAACCAGAAACCTTACACTCCGAGATGCAATCCTTTTTTAATTTGTACCATGTGTTCTGTGTGTGCTAAAAAAGGTAGAACAGTAGATATTGCAACAAGACCAACAAAATATAAGTTGGTACCTAATTATTTTTTAAATACTGTAGCCCATAATATATCAATGGAGCTGACTATTTGATAAAGAATACCTTATAGAGGTGTGAAATAGAACTAAATTAGTATAGCACAGCATTAGTTTCAATTTAAACAATACTTCACTTAATTTAATGTGAGCTTTTTAAATTTATAAACTAAATCTGTTCTCTTCTGTCCTATGAATTGCTCAATAACATTATTATTTCTGGGTTCAACGGAAGACATGGAAATGGTATAATATTTATTAGTTAATTAAGATGATAACGAGTAATTATCAAAAGATGGCATCGAGCTGAGAAGACTATATAGTACCGTCAGTGTCACCGAGTATACAAAAGGCAGTAAATATCATGAGAACGAAAAAAAAAAAAAAAAAGGCGAATGATATTAAAGGTACAGTGTATTGGATTCACCAAGGAACCTGTTGTGCAACTTTTAGTGAGTGGTGGATTTTGACTCCAAGGTCCTTTCCTTCGTCAATATGCTGGAAAGCAATGCTATTAATTTGATAGTCGTGGCGTGGGTTGTTATGCTCCCTATGCATAATCGTGCATTTGTCGATATTACAAGCATTTGCCAGTCTTCTGACCATTTGTGGAGTTCGTGTAGATCTCTTTGTAATGCTTCAATATCCTTATCATTTCCCTCTTTATCATAAAACTTTGTAATCTGCAAATTTGATGATGAGGTTTGTAATATTCTCATCTATGTCATTGATGTATATGACAAAATGGGGGCCCACATTTGCAACAGACTTGGAAATTGCAACCGAATTCAATAGCTTTTTTTCAACAATTGGTGCAAACTTTGCCAGAAAAGACTAGAGACCCAGACACATGTTACTACATATCTCACAGGCAGTTATTCTAACTCTATTGCTTTTACCAGTTGGCCTGACAGACATTATATCCATAATTCAATCACTTAAAACCAAAGCTGGGAACATTAACGAAATACTATCTATGATATATAAGAATGCCGCACCCTTGCTCTTGCACTACCAATAGCTGTTATTCAACAAATCTCTAGTGTCATAGTTTTCCTGATATCCTTAAAAAAGCAAGAGTGACGCTAGTTAATAAAGGAGGCAAGACAACAGACAAACAATTACAGACCGATATCAAATCTACCTATACTTTCAAAAATATTTGAAAAAATTACAGCATTGTATTTACAAACAGCTCTACTCCTACTTTGTAAAATACAAACTTACATTAAATATAGAAAATACCTACTACATTCAAATTTTTAGTAAATCATCAAATCAGATTCAACTTCAGATAGACAATGTTAATATTACCAATAAAAATGATTTAGATTTAGATTTAGATTTTTTATTCAGGTAAGGGTATATACATAATGTTGGATTTAAAGATAGACATAGTACATACAATACCTAAAGCCACTAGTACGCATAGCGTTTCAGGCAAATCGACAATATACATAGCCAAGAGACTTAACTTCAGCACCCCCACATACAAAACATAGCCAAAAAAGTCTCAAAAAAAGTCGGTATACTTTCTAAAATCAGATACTATGCTCCCCACTCAGCTCTCTTATTATACTACGCACTAATCTATCCCTATCTTACATACGGTATGTGTGCATGGGGTTCAACCATGGGCGTGACAGCTGAGTGGACAGCGCTCGGGATTCGTAGTCCTGAGGTTCCGGGTTCGATCCCCGGCGGAGGCAGAAACAAATGGGTAGAGTTTCTTTCGCCCGCATGCACCTGTTCACCTAGCAGTAAATCGGTACCTGGGAGTTAGACAGCTGCTACGGACTGCTTCCTGGAGGGAGGGGGGGGTGTAACAAAAAAGGAAGCCTGGTCGAGGACTGGGCCGCGGGGACGCTAAGCCCCGAAATCTTCTCAAGATAACCTCAAGACGGTCCGTCTAATTACCAAAAACTACCACATACTACACACGCTTCAGAAATCTTCCTGGCAATACGTTAGTAATGAATAAATATGATATATTTACTCATTACAATGTTGGTGCTGAACATACAACATGAAAAAACATAATTTTAATCCGAAAAAGTATCTTTTTATAAAGAAATTAGACGAAAATAAAAAGCTGGTGACGCCAAATCAAGTCGACGATCCAAGCTTCGGTTAGGTTAGGTTAGGTTTGGTTAAGTTAGGTTAGGTTAGGTTAGGTTAGGTTAGGATAGGTTAGGATAGGTTAGGTTAGGTTAGGTTAGGTTACGTCAGCCTAACTTAATATATCATATTTATTCATTACTAACGTATTGCCAGGAAGTTTTCTGAAGCGTGTGTAGTATGTGGTAGTTTTTGGTAATTAGACGGACCCCCTCAAGAATCTCAAGGCGTTCAAAAGTTAAATAAAAAAAAGTACATAATTTCATCTTCATAGTTTCCTACCTTGTACTTCACACTCTCACTGTATCTTGTACTACCCACTTCCCCAATATTAGTACCGTACTTAAGACATATATCCTTACCAGTGTAATCACCGCTGTCAACTTATGTCGTAGATATTTGTTGGGTATATGTAGACCTTGCTGCCATGTGCCTTTTCATCTTACCTGATGAGTTGTATTAAGGACCTGTCCGAAACGATATGCGTATTATGTGGTTTTAAATGAATGTACAAATACCAGTTTTATCTGTTATTACCAACCCATTGTATTTTCTTGTGAATAAATTATTATTATTATTATTGAAGACGTCCTTTGTCTTTTTCCTTTGCCCGAAACGCTGTGTGTATTAGTGGCTTTAGGCATTGTATGTACTAGCTCTATCTATAAATTCAACATTATGTTTGTAACTCATGTATGTACTTTTACCTGAATAAACATTTTGATTTTGATTTTTTTTGGCGTGTTTTTCTGCTTGTAGCCCCCTGGCTGGTCAGTTGTCTCTTCCCAGCTCCTTTGCCATTTTCTCTGACATCCGAAGTGTTGTAGGGGGGACTGAAGTCATCTACAGCACTGTTACCCCGGCCTGACGAGGTAACAGAGCGTCCAGGAATCGGGCAGAGCGGTGCTTGGTAAGACTTGTGCGACCCTCCATGTTGATATAGAAACAGCAGTCATAACAGCTAACCAAACACTTAGAATAATCAAGTGTACCTTTGACTTTAAGGAAAAGAAGGTGGTGATTCAACTGTATAAATCTCTGGTGCGTCCCCACCTGGATTATTGTATCCGATAATGAGGACCTTATCACCAGAAAGATATCGCTGCTTTAGAGAAATTTACCTGATTTTTACCTGAGAGCCATTAACACTATTGGCCCAGACGGAGATAGGAAGCCGGCGGCTTGTCGAATGTCCCCCCCCCCCCCAATTTGCCTTGGTGATCTTTTCTAGTTGTACTTTTAATTAAAAGCTAACACAGTTTTGGCATTTACGGTTTCAGCGGGTAGGTAGTTCCATGGGTTAATAACCCTGTGGGTAAAAAAGCTTCTCTTGTTTTCAGTCCCACATTGTGACTTGTTGAGCTTTAAACCGTTGAAAAGTACAACACCGGGTGATAAAAAATAATTCCAGAACAAAGTCATTTCACGTATCAGGAACGATTGATGGCCTTACGGCTAACAACACTGCAAACCAGTTATGACAGGGCTGATCTCGTCGAAACCTTTAAAATACTGAACAGTTTGGAGGATGTTGATTTAGGCAGTTTCTTCAAAAGGTCAGATGTAACACAAAGGGCAACAGTTCCAGGATCAACAAATCACAACGCAGGACTGAAAACAGGCTTTTTCACCCACAGGGTTATAAACCCATAGAACCGCCTACCCTCCGAAGCCGTAGATGCCAAGATTCTATTAAATGTTAAAATCCAGCTAGAAAAAATTATCAGGGCAAATGGGAGGACCTTTGACAAGCTGTCGGCTTCCTGTCCTCATCGAGGCCACTAGAGTATTAGTGGCCCTCAAGTAAACTGAGGTAAATTCAGGTAAAAATAGTGCTGGAATTTGAAAATTCTGGAGCATTTAAACATAACTACAGGCTTTCGCCTTTTGACCTTTTCCAGGATATAATATGTTAGAATCTACTGTAATAACCACTTGACGTGGCTTAAATAAGGTGTGAACTGTAGCGAGTAGATTATCCCAATAATATACTCGCTCCAAATATAGTGTTAATATTCCTGTCAACCTTTGGAGATGAATGAGGTGAGGCGTTGCCCGGGCAGCACGGTGAGGTGTTGCCCGAGCAATATAAGCGGCAAGAATAGCAAACATTAACTAGTCTACTTTCAAGTGTGGTCTAGAGCAGACACTTGCGAGATACTGTACCGACGCTCAGTGCGCTCAACTCACACCAAAGTATCACCGGTGTACTTCTGTATATTCGACCAAATATATATATAGTATCTTAGTGTCTGTTTATTTGTCACCATACTTTACGTAACAATAGAACCGTTACATTGGTGACCCCAGAGAGTTTCGACGATACCCAGCCACGATGGACTACAACATGGACTCTCACTGGACCTCCACTGCTGCTGCTTGCTGTGGACCGCAGCCACCTGTCGTGGAACGTTGCCAACACCCTTGCCACAGCTATGATTTTCATCGCGATCATCTCTGCATTTTCATCTACTACGGCTTGCTGCTCCACGATCACTACTCACTCATCTGGCAGCTTCATCAGTAACTACATAATGTGGGATCTACAGCCTGCCCTGCCGACTCTCCGTCGCTGCCAGGGCACTGCTTGCATGTTCTACAGGGGCGCCCACGAAAGCTGCTCTTTCGTCAGATTCATCTACACGTTCACTGCATTTCGATACTCTGCCGACTCAAGCCCTTTGCGCAGTACAGGACTTACAGCTTGCGTTTCCGACTCTTCGTCGCCTCCAGGACAATTCAGCTCTAGCAGTGATTCCCTCGTTGTCCTAACTACGTGCCTACATTACCTCCTAATGTCCTGGTGCCCGAGCCCATCCGCCCCGGATCTAAATGCTCCACCAGCGACCCAAGGACGCAACAATTATGCACATTCTTCTCTCCTGCTACACCGAGCTTGTCCACACACTGCCTACATCTTTTAGTACCAGACTACAATATCCACAGTCAACAATGTAGTACTCGGCGTGTACAGTCCTAATCAACCCAAGACGCTACAGCTTCGACACAGCAGACAGCAGACTACGACCGCATCGAGCCGCCACGCTCTCGCTCCCCGAGTTTAGACACTCACAATTCTCAATCGAGCCGCCACGCTCTCGCTCCCCGAGTTTAGACACTCACAATTCTCAATCGAGCCGCCACGCTCTCCCACATAGAGCTCCACGACTCCGGCCTCACTCAGCTCTCTGCTCTGCTCCAGGCTTCGTCTCAACGTCTGCAACACTGCTAAATCCAGAGACACATCCGCCGACTACGCAGTTCACTTTTCGACCACAGTTACCAGCAGCACCGCCACCTACGACAACGGACGATCCTGTACGACCTCCCACCCTACAACCCCAGTTACCAGCCGCACCACAACCTGATCCTACGAAGACGGACGATATCCTGTGCGACCTCCCACCCTACGACCCCAGTTAGATGACATCAGCGAAGAGGAGGAAGTTAACTTTGATGGTTATGTAACGCGAGCAGGGCGTACAATTCACCGACCGGCTAAGTTCCTTGATCAAGTATTTTTCCTTTCATCCCCTGGGAGGGGGAGTTCTGTAGCGAGTAGATTATCCCAATAATATACTCGCTCCAAATATAGTGTTAATATTCCTGTCAACCTTTGGAGATGAATGAGGTGAGGCGTTGCCCGGCAGCACGGTGAGGTGTTGCCCGAGCAATATAAGCGGCAAGAATAGCAAACATTAACTAGTCTACTTTCAAGTGTGGTCTAGAGCAGACACTTGCGAGATACTGTACCGACGCTCAGTGCGCTCAACTCACACCAAAGTATCACCGGTGTACTTCTGTATATTCGACCAAATATATATAGTATCTTAGTGTCTGTTTATTTGTCACCATACTTTACGTAACAATAGAACCGTTACAGAACCATTCATTAAGCCCTACATTATGAGGCTTCTAGTGATGGGAGCCTCGTAATAAGATATGGTAGTAGACTTTAATATGGAATGAAAGAGTGGTCCTCCATTCTCAGTACGCTGCTCTGTCTTCTTTTAATTTGTACCCAAAGAGACTTGCAGGATTTAAAGGAATTCAATAACAAATTGACATATACGCCATATATTGATAATAAAATATACTGGGACTACATATAATCAGTAAATCATCAGAGAAGAGAATTCGCCTCGCTAACTCCTATCGATTCTTGCCATTGATTGAATGAATGGACTGCCTCAGGGAGTACACTTTTCCCAATCTTAACCCCAATTTTAACTCAACGCTCTGGCGGGGAACAAACCCACTTAGAAATTAAAAAAATAAATTAAATTCAAGCTTAATTTACTTGTGTGGGGATGGGTGATCCCTCAAGAGAAAATGCGGCCATTGAGAAACTCTCTTGGATGATAAAGATGTTAGGGTAAGGATTAGCGAGTGTTATGGCAAGATGGCCTCCCTTCCATCTCCCACCCAGGTAGTCATTTCCTTGTAAGATTTACCCCGTTATTACCTTTCCCCGCGGCTGTGGCACGCCCGATTTAAAGTTCAGGCTTAGGCAAAGGCTGGAGGTGAGGCTGGTGCCAATTGAGCCGCCAGAGAGAGGAAGATAAGGAAGCTGAGGCCAGACCCGCCTACCTGTTTGGGTCGATGGTAGGGGGCAGTGTATGGGCCAAACGTGTCATGTTTTACCTAATATTGTTGATATTTAGACGTCTTGGAGGGTTATAATGGCGGTAATTAGTCAGGCGGTGGGTGAGGGTCAAATGGGGTGGAAGGTTGTTACGGTCGGGAGAGTTGTTAAGACGAAGGCGGGTGTCTTAAGGAGGTGATGGACTGTCACTAGTGTCAAGAGGGTTGTGTTTACAGCCTCTCAGTGTTGCTGGTGTTTACTGCCTCTCAGGGTGTTGCTGGTGTTTACTGCCTCTCGGGGTGTTGCTGGCTAATGCCTCTCGGGGTGTTGCTGGTGTTTACTGCCTCTCAGGGTGTTGCTGGCTAATGCCTCTCAGGGTGTTGCTGGTGTTTACTGCCTCTCAGGGTGTTGCTGGCTAATGCCTCTCAGGGTGTTGCTGGTGCTTACTGCCTCTTGGGGTGTTGCTGGTGCTTACTGCCTCTTGGGGTGTTGCTGGTGCTTACTGCCTCTTGGGGTGTTGCTGGTGTTTACTGCCTCTCAGGGTGTTGCTGGTGTTTACTGCCTCTCAGGGTGTTGCTGGTGCTTAATGCCTCTCGGGGTGTTGCTGGTGTTTACTGCCTCTCGGGGTGTTGCTGGTGTTTACTGCCTCGGGGTGTTGCTGGTGTTTACTGCCTCTCGGGGTGTTGCTGGTGTTTACTGCCTCTCGGGGTGTTGCTGGTGTTTGTTGCTTCAGTGTCGCTGGTGTTGTTAGCAAGCTTCATTGATGTTACTCTTGTCAGTGTTGTGTTTAGAGCCTTGATGTTGCTAATGTCAAGGTGGTGTATACTGCCTCGGTATCACTATTGTGTCGGGGCCGTGTTTGCAGCCTCGGTGTCACCAGTGTCGGGGCCGTGTTTGCAGCCT
>NC_091180.1:31562622-31597622 GCF_040958095.1 Procambarus clarkii
AGAACCAGCGAAAACGCTCGTTAGTCGAGGAAAAGCTAGTTAGTAGAGACAAATGTTCTGCGAGTGGCTCGCTCGTTACTCAAAATGCTCGTAGATAGAGCCGCTCGTTAATCGAGGTGCCACTGTATATACATATATATATATATATACCAGTACAGTAATAATAAAATATTTTTTAGGCAAAAAATATAATTTTTGTATTTACAAATGATTTTTTCATCTTGAAACTTTCACCCATTGACAACTACCTTAAATAAGAAAATATTAGTTCACTGTACTGTATTGTACACGTAGAACTTACCTGTGTGTTGAAACATTTCAGGTAAAACAGGTTCATGAATTACGGAGCTGACATTTGTCACCATGGGCATAGTGCATCAAATGGTAAGACTGTCATTCAGTCTGTCAGGTTGAGCATCATAGGCACTGGCCAGGAAGTTAATGGGTGACTGCATTGGCAGCTTCATACTTTGGGTAGGGAGATGCAGATATGCATCCTGTCCTTGACAATAGTGTAATGTTTTGAAATATAGACTACAACACCTCTGTGGGTCAGGGCAGGCAAGAACCAACCGCTCCTACACGGTTGCGCCCGACCACTTGGGTTGGACGGTCGAGCGACGGTCTCGCTTTGTGCAGGTCGGCATTCAATTCCCGACCGTCCAAGTGGTTGGACACCATCCTTCCTCCCCCGTCCCAACCCAAATCCTTATCATAACCTCTTGCAAGTGATATATAGTCGTAATGGCTTGGTACTTTTCCCTGATAATTCCCTTGCTCTTACAAGGTTGAACTGCTGGCCATCCAAGAGATGTAATTAAGCAGCAATAGTAAAGGAGTTTACCTCTGCCACTTGAGAGCTACATGAATAGTGATGAAAATAAACAAGAACATACCATTACATTATGCATGAACTTACATTCTCACAGGCAATACTTTATTATTATTATAGGTAATATCTTATTCTTATAGGTTATACTGTATTATGCAATCCTTGTTATCACCAATCATCATTTATTGCTTTTGTTTTTATCACAGTTCATATTATTTTGCTTCTATCTGTTTCACAGTGATGTGTACATTGAATTTTAATACAGCAGTTTTGAAGAGAAGAGAAGAGTTCATTTAAACATACTGTACTGTATAATACGATGAAGGCTAAAGCATATTAGTTTGAAATATTCTTATCTTGGCACATTAGGAGAAAAGGTTAAGTCATCATAAACTTTCCTCCGTTTTAGATAAACATTGTCAACATCCCTCCATCACTTGATATGAAAAAAGTGTTAAATGTGATGAAACCCATCTTTCTGGCGAGTATCTTCTGTATCTCTCCAATCTACCCACCTGGAGTCCTCCAAATCCAGTACTACACCAGGCTGTAATGAATCAAGAGTGCTAGAATTGGGCCCACTTAAGAGACAAAAGGGAGTAGAGATACTAGATCAACCACGTAAGCAAAGAAATCCACTGGATGAGTAGGACACTGAAACAACCAACTCATTGGACAATATTTGCAATGCTAATTTAAATCATATACACACACTTTGTTGAGGCCCAAGCACTAGTTAGCTCAGCACCCTCATCTCCAGATAATAGCCCCAGCAACCCAGGGGTCTGAATTGTTCATGTACTGACAGACGTTAGTTTGTGTATTTATGTATGTAGGTTAGATTAGCATTTTAAAAGCACTACTATCACCTGTGATTGTTCAATGAATCACTGAACTACTGTATATGTTTAACAGATCTCTAACACTACTTGGAGGGGCAGAATAAAATGTGTATATGCTGCTTAGTATTGTAAATGTGTGGCCACATTTGTGGTAGAAAATAATAATAAACTGCCCAGCAAGAAGTCCCTGGACACCACGGGAAGAAGGGAATGGTGATATAGAGAAGAAATGTACCACAAACCCATGTCATTACATTTCATGCTGGATTTCTGGGAGGGCTCCAATCTGTATTTCGCCTTACTGTTTCATCACGGAAAGGAAAACAGCAGGGCGGATCGAACTGGGAAAGGAACAGATCCAGAAGAGACAAACCTGAACAGCTGCCTAGAGCACACAAGTGGACAAGACCTCGACACGGGGGGAAAAAAAGAACCTAAAGAGTAGAAAGGTGAAAAATACCACCCATTGAGCACAAAAAAAAAAAAAAAAAAAAAAAAAAAAAACCTGGGCACTTACACTACAAACCAGGGACTGACAAAATACTGTAGTGCTCACATGACCATCCCACTGACCTTGCATTGATTCTAGAAGTGAAGGTTCCCGTGACCCAGTCTTTGACTAGGCCTTCTGGTTGATGATCTGGTCCACCAGGCTACTGGAAACGGCTGCCCACAGCCTGACGTTTTTGAATCAGTCTGGTTGATCAGATATACTTTGGAGGTGTTTAACGAGTTCTCTCTTGATCACTGTTCGGTTGGCCAGTTATATCTCTTGTATACAGTGGAAGTTTGTTGAACCGTCTTGGGCCTCTGATGTTGATAGTTCTCAGAGTACTTATTGCACCTGTGCTTTTCAATGGGGGGTATTCTGCAAATCCTGCCATGCCTTCTAGTCTCGTATGATGTTATTTCTATGAGAAGATTGGAACCAGCCCCTCTTTATTATTTTCCATGTGTAAATTATGAATCTCTCCTGCCTGTACTCTGGAGAATACAGATTTAAGCATTTTAGTAGATCCCAATAATTTAGATGGTTTATTTAGTGGATTCTAGCAGTAAAGGATATCTGCATGCTCCCCAGGTCAGCAATTTCTCCAGCTTTGAAAGGGGCTGTTATTGTGCAAAAGTATTCCACTCTATGAGAGCACTAGCGTCTTGAAAAGTATCATCATTGTTATGGCATCTCTTGTTTGAAAGGTTCTTTTTATCCAACCTATCAAATTTCTTGCAGTTGTGACAGCTTCTTTGTGTTCTCTACAGGCAAGATCCTCAGACATGATTACACCAAAGTTCTTTATGTTGCATTTACATTCTATGGTTTGATTTGACCAAGTTTGAACATGGTTTCTGTTTTAATATTTAAATTTTTTCCATAGTGCAAGAACTGGAACATATTTTCATTAAATACCATATTATTTTCTGTGCCCATTGAAATACCTGATTTACATCAGTTCAGAGGTTTCCTGCATCCTCTGTTGCCTACTTATAAAAATCCTAGTGTCATCTGCAAAGGATGATATGGTACTATAGTTTGTGTCCTTGCCTATGTCCAATATGAGAGTACTGGAGCAAGCACACTACCCTTGGGGGACTGAGCTCTTCACGGTTGATGGTCCGGACTTTACTTTCTTAACTTACACATTGGGTTCTGTTAGGAAATTGTAGATCCATCTTCCTATTTTTCCAATGATTCCTTTTGAGTGCATTTTGTGCACAATAACACCATGGTCACATTTGTTGAAGGCTTTTGCAAAATCTGTGTACATTATGTCAGCGTTTTGTCTGTCTTCCATTTCATCCAAGGCCATGTCATAGTGGTCCAGCAATTGTGATAGGCATGAGTGCCCTGTTCTGAAACCATGTTGTCCAGGGTTATGTGGATACTGTGATTCCATGTGTTTGTGATCTTGCTGCATGTCACTTTTTTCAAAGATTTTTTTATAACGTTGGTGTTATCGGCCTATAGTTTTTTTTAAAGACTAAACCCCACACCAGAAGATGAGGAGACGATGACATTTCGGACCATCCTGGACTATTATCAAATCAATTTTCTTGATAGTGTACAAGCAGAAGATAGGATAAGTACAGTTGAAGTGAGTACTTTTGACAACAGCAGTGCCATGATCTGAGACAAAGGTACAAAAATATCCACCAGCCTGACCAGGATTCCACAAGCTTATTATTAAACCCCAAAAAACAGCCCCAAAGCACCTCATAAAGAAAGAATAGGCAGACTCATAAAAACAAGAGCAATGCCAGTCAAAGACCCAGTGAGGTCCACAGAAGCTCAACTCGACAGGAACACGAGGGGAAGAACAACCTGCAGAAACACAACATGTTGCCAAAAAAGTTCTGCCAAGCCCTGACAACCAGAGTGAAGCATCAGGACCATCACTCAGGGGACCAAGAAAACCTGTAAGGGCTTTACACACCCCTATAGCTGCAAGCAGATGCTAAATCAATCTGTCTCTCTACAAAGCGAGTAACAATATTAGAGGCAAAATATCGGGTGCCATATTAAATGAGAAGACACAGGGCTGGGGCAAAAAAGTAACACAAGCACCCCTCAGAGTGGCAGGAGGCAAGGCCAACATCAAAGCTGGTGAGCTACTACTAGGCAGGGCGAGACAGATGCTGAAAATTTGAGAATTAAATGAACCCTGAGGCCGAGATCCAGGCCTCAAAGTGGGAGCTGAAAGAACTCTCAGGCCACCATTAGGCAAGACATGACGTACAAAAGAAAGTAAGTGAACCCAAGGACACCACAGTCCCCTGCAAGAGTGCCCACAATGGGAGGGGAATGGTGAATACATGAAAAGCTCAAACACACAACCATGCAAATGGGGCAGCAGACTCTGAGGAGTGCACAAGAGACTCCATAACAACTGTATTGCACACACCATGATATAATGAGGGGGGGGGGGGGAGAGGGAGTGCATACACTGACATATCGTGTAAATATTTTTTTTTTCTACCACAGACATGGCCATCTACAAGCAATGCTAACTAGTATACTGTATATACATTTTCTTTTGTCCTCCATGGACAGGATGAGAGATCTGTTAAACATATAGTTCAGTGGTTTATTGAACAATCAACCACAGAAGGTGATTGTATTACTTTTAACATGCTAATCTAACCTACGTACAAAAATACATAGATTTATGTCTGTCATATATGTATAAACATTGTTCGAGGTATCTTTTCCATAGTGCAGGTTGGGGTCATATGGGGTCACACCCACCACAACTGCTTATTTGTTTGTTATTGTACATAAAAATGTTGACTGATATATGTTAAAGTAAACAAAGTATTATTGTTGATAAAATATAATGTCACCGGTCGGTAGGGAGCCGGTCAGCCGAGCGGACAGCACGCTGGACTTGTGATCCTGTGGTCCCGGGTTCGATCCCGGGCGCCGGCGAGAAACAATGGGCAGAGTTTCTTTCACTCTTGCCCCTGTTACCTAGCAGTAAAATAGGTACCTGGGTGTCAGTCAGCTGTCACAGGCTGCTTCCTGGGGGTGGAGGCCTGGTCGAGGACCGGGCCGCGGGGACACTAAAAAGTCCCGAAATCATCTCAAGATAACCTCAAGAAGATAACCTCGCTATATATGTGCACAATATTTTTTAACATGCAATATTTTACACATTTAACTATTGTGTATAAATTCTGCAAATTACACACTACTGAATAATATTACTGCAAAAAATCTAGATTAACAGATATTGAAATAGTTGTGCAAAAATATCCTTGGGGCAACCCCTCCACCCTAACTGGAGACTGCTCTCTTGGCACCTAAATATTGCCAGAATTCCTAGCTCCATCATGGTCAATGTATGTCGCTTACAATATTTTTTTTTATAGTTTTCTGTGACCAGGGAACCCATTTTAACAATATTAGGGGGAAAAAAGTGAATATTTTTTCCTGTGCATAGTCCCCATGGCCTGCCTACCACCGTAACTGGTGGTGGGAAATGGCTCTGGTGAGATTACGATTATGATTGGCCATACAAGTTTAACTTGAGGCACTTAATGGAGAGCTTATTGTTCAAACTGCATTGTCCCTCTTATGGTCGTGCACATCCTTGTTGAATGCCCGAACTTCCAGGACATGCGTGTCTTGCTTCCCGAATGTCCCTAGTGGTCACTTGTCCCTCAATAGAATCAGACTTGGTGAATTGGATACCTTTGATATCGTTTGCCTTATGCGCTCGTATTTGCATCCTTAGTGTTATTTAGCACCCTATGATTATCCCGCACATTTGATAGTGCTACATAGCCTTCCCGGCTTGGTGCCTTCTTTTGATAATTACTTCCTGTGCATTGAGAATTTGTCATATTTAATAGTGTAGTAGTGGTTACTGTAGAATTCCTAGACTCCAAGCCAGAAGTGACTGGCAGGGAAGCCAGGAGCTAGGTGACAACTCGATCCCGGCCTAGGAAAATATGGAGAGGGAAGGCATAAGTCACCATTGGAACTAGTACACTTACATACAGTGAAACTCTAGAACATGCAAACTACTGTCTACCCCAACAAGAGCCACTGAAGAGCCAAAGCACGTGCACCGCCTGAGTGGGACCACTCGTAAAGAGATAACCTGCAGGGTTGGACGCCTGAACAGTCTCGAGAGAAGATAACACCTACAGAAGGTAAAGGAAATGCCAATGGCAACCAGAGAATGCAACTCTGGCAACATGCAATTGAGGCAAACAAGTAATCAAAGTACACACAACAGGTTGGCATTAAAAAAAACACATGAAGCAAAAATCAAACAAATTCAAGTTGAGGCCCCTCATCCCCTGACATAGGACTAATTTCAAGAGACAGCCAAAACTTGGCTGAAAAGCCAGTGCTTGCAGAGCTTGGAAGAGCCAGAAAGACCTCTGCCATGGGATGCACCAGGTACATGACAGACTTGGGGTAGCTGCCCAACATCCCAGGCTTTTTAGGGTTGCCATCCTGTGGCAAGGGTGTGGAGCATACTAAAAGTTGGTCCTGGACAATGAGTGTGTATAGTTCGAGTCAAGTGTTGTCAAAGCAGTTGCTTGTTTTGGTATGCTCTACTCTTCTGGTGACCTTTCTTCTTCGATTATGTGGTTGATATAGTACCTAACACCCTATCCCCTACCACCCCCCTACTGCAGGTTTTTATTTATTAAATACCCCTACCACCCTATGCTTCCATAGAGCCAGATTCTAGTACTGGTCTCGGGATAAGTGCTCATGATTCATTACAGCCTGATGTGGGTACCAGGGTTTTAAAGTCTCGAGGTAGATAGCTTGGGAAAAGAATGAGGGGAGCCCCTCTCAAGAAAATAAGTTAAACAATTTCATTATGCAAGATGAACGAGTAAAACATTTTTATAATTTACTAATTGAATACCAAATTCTACTTCAATTATTTTTAAATTATATTTTGTTTCAGCTCTGTGCTCAATATTATTAAATTTAATAAATTCAGGCAATAACAGATTTTGGTAATAAACATTTAAATGACCATGTATTATTAAATACAGTATTAAGTACTCATCACTTGGAGGAAAAAAATAGAATGTTTTAGGATATGTATTGATTACTTTTTCATTAAAGCTCCAATAAAGTGATACAGCAACATAAAGTTGCTACTTGAATGTTAAAGGAGGTAATACAGCCAGAAAACAGAGTTCAGTATTCCTGCATCACAAAATATTTGTGAAAATACCCTTAAAAATCTGATCTAATCTGAAAAATTTAAAACTTTTTTTTTTATTAATGTTGCTGCCTTGTGTTTATTGAGTTGTATGGGCATAAATAAAAATGTCCTACTACGTACCTATTTACTATATTAGTTGTAAACAGGATGTTTGATTTGATGGTAGTAACCATGTTTGGTACAGTGGTACCATATTGTCTGTAGAAAATAAAGCCAATTTCTTCATGTACATGTGCTGTCCAGTCATTATTGGAAATTTGCTATCGACTGATTTTCCTCCACAAATTTCTTGATCTCAAGTTATAGATCACAGCAGTTTGCATACTAGTCGTCTTCTGAACCCTGCTTGAGCAATAGTGACATTTACCAGAACCTGCAAACAAATACACCACTCCGATTCTGTAGTGCAGATTTATCTCTGAATGAAAATTAAGATGCAACAAATGTGCAGCATGTTCATGGCCCTACTCTGTCTGAAGAAATACAGCACATTGGAGTCTTGTGCAACCGCAGTGTTTAGAGCTTTGTTTATGCTTACCCTTGCAATGTTAAGGGAGTGGCTAGTGTGCAAGATGGGGAACTGTGAGTAACAGTGCCTAAAAACAAAATCCGTCATTTAAATTATTTATAGGTTAAATGCATCTTGATTATAGATTTTGCTGCCACAATGTTCCTAAGGAATGGACGACAGCTGTATGTGACGACTATAAAATATAAATATTGTGCAAATGTTTACTGCTTTCAGTCTTCCAGCTAGGGTGAACCATGCTCTTCTGTTGGAATGCTGGATTAATATCTTGCAATTTAAACAGGATCAGCAATTAATTACAAGCCAATCGTAAAATAAGGAAAAGGCTTAAATATACTGTACTGTACTTTTAAGATAAAACAAGATTTTATTCCTATTATCGGTTGCCTTAATTCATGTTATAAATGTACCTAGGAAGAATTCAGTGTTTTATGTACTTAAATAACTAATTTACAGTTGATTTCGTAACTGCGGAAATATTGGTAGTTATTTATTGGTATGCATTACTGCTGTAATATACGGATTAAATATTTGATCTACAATATTAGTGTGTTGCTATGTTAACACTGATAATTACTATTATGATACTTTAATGCTTAGTTGACAACCATTTTAATCATTTATATATGTAAATAGATTTATACATTTTTTAAAAAGAATCAGTTGAACTTCATAGTATTTGTAATTGTATTATTCATGGGTACAAGATTTACTAAGCATAACATTCTCTGGATACCAAAAAGTACTGTGCAACCTGATTGTGACTGAAACGACTAATGTGTTGTATAAATGGATGTGCGTGGTACGTGTGTGAAAGTTAATTTTTGTAAACTTAATGTAGTTTATATTTTGGTGTGCAGAGGCTTCTCTCAAGTCCTGTGAGTGTTTTATGAGCACAAAATGAGTGACGGCATAAAAGGAAAGTACTTTATATTTTGTGTACTGAGTTAAAATAATTTTAAGGTACATAATAAATATTTAACCTTCAATGGATTTATTAACCAGAAACCTTACACTCCGAGATGCAATCCTTTTTTAATTTGTACCATGTGTTCTGTGTGTGCTAAAAAAGGTAGAACAGTAGATATTGCAACAAGACCAACAAAATATAAGTTGGTACCTAATTATTTTTTAAATACTGTAGCCCATAATATATCAATGGAGCTGACTATTTGATAAAGAATACCTTATAGAGGTGTGAAATAGAACTAAATTAGTATAGCACAGCATTAGTTTCAATTTAAACAATACTTCACTTAATTTAATGTGAGCTTTTTAAATTTATAAACTAAATCTGTTCTCTTCTGTCCTATGAATTGCTCAATAACATTATTATTTCTGGGTTCAACGGAAGACATGGAAATGGTATAATATTTATTAGTTAATTAAGATGATAACGAGTAATTATCAAAAGATGGCATCGAGCTGAGAAGACTATATAGTACCGTCAGTGTCACCGAGTATACAAAAGGCAGTAAATATCATGAGAACGAAAAAAAAAAAAAAAAAGGCGAATGATATTAAAGGTACAGTGTATTGGATTCACCAAGGAACCTGTTGTGCAACTTTTAGTGAGTGGTGGATTTTGACTCCAAGGTCCTTTCCTTCGTCAATATGCTGGAAAGCAATGCTATTAATTTGATAGTCGTGGCGTGGGTTGTTATGCTCCCTATGCATAATCGTGCATTTGTCGATATTACAAGCATTTGCCAGTCTTCTGACCATTTGTGGAGTTCGTGTAGATCTCTTTGTAATGCTTCAATATCCTTATCATTTCCCTCTTTATCATAAAACTTTGTAATCTGCAAATTTGATGATGAGGTTTGTAATATTCTCATCTATGTCATTGATGTATATGACAAAATGGGGGCCCACATTTGCAACAGACTTGGAAATTGCAACCGAATTCAATAGCTTTTTTTCAACAATTGGTGCAAACTTTGCCAGAAAAGACTAGAGACCCAGACACATGTTACTACATATCTCACAGGCAGTTATTCTAACTCTATTGCTTTTACCAGTTGGCCTGACAGACATTATATCCATAATTCAATCACTTAAAACCAAAGCTGGGAACATTAACGAAATACTATCTATGATATATAAGAATGCCGCACCCTTGCTCTTGCACTACCAATAGCTGTTATTCAACAAATCTCTAGTGTCATAGTTTTCCTGATATCCTTAAAAAAGCAAGAGTGACGCTAGTTAATAAAGGAGGCAAGACAACAGACAAACAATTACAGACCGATATCAAATCTACCTATACTTTCAAAAATATTTGAAAAAATTACAGCATTGTATTTACAAACAGCTCTACTCCTACTTTGTAAAATACAAACTTACATTAAATATAGAAAATACCTACTACATTCAAATTTTTAGTAAATCATCAAATCAGATTCAACTTCAGATAGACAATGTTAATATTACCAATAAAAATGATTTAGATTTAGATTTAGATTTTTTATTCAGGTAAGGGTATATACATAATGTTGGATTTAAAGATAGACATAGTACATACAATACCTAAAGCCACTAGTACGCATAGCGTTTCAGGCAAATCGACAATATACATAGCCAAGAGACTTAACTTCAGCACCCCCACATACAAAACATAGCCAAAAAAGTCTCAAAAAAAGTCGGTATACTTTCTAAAATCAGATACTATGCTCCCCACTCAGCTCTCTTATTATACTACGCACTAATCTATCCCTATCTTACATACGGTATGTGTGCATGGGGTTCAACCATGGGCGTGACAGCTGAGTGGACAGCGCTCGGGATTCGTAGTCCTGAGGTTCCGGGTTCGATCCCCGGCGGAGGCAGAAACAAATGGGTAGAGTTTCTTTCGCCCGCATGCACCTGTTCACCTAGCAGTAAATCGGTACCTGGGAGTTAGACAGCTGCTACGGACTGCTTCCTGGAGGGAGGGGGGGGTGTAACAAAAAAGGAAGCCTGGTCGAGGACTGGGCCGCGGGGACGCTAAGCCCCGAAATCTTCTCAAGATAACCTCAAGACGGTCCGTCTAATTACCAAAAACTACCACATACTACACACGCTTCAGAAATCTTCCTGGCAATACGTTAGTAATGAATAAATATGATATATTTACTCATTACAATGTTGGTGCTGAACATACAACATGAAAAAACATAATTTTAATCCGAAAAAGTATCTTTTTATAAAGAAATTAGACGAAAATAAAAAGCTGGTGACGCCAAATCAAGTCGACGATCCAAGCTTCGGTTAGGTTAGGTTAGGTTTGGTTAAGTTAGGTTAGGTTAGGTTAGGTTAGGTTAGGTTAGGATAGGTTAGGATAGGTTAGGTTAGGTTAGGTTAGGTTACGTCAGCCTAACTTAATATATCATATTTATTCATTACTAACGTATTGCCAGGAAGTTTTCTGAAGCGTGTGTAGTATGTGGTAGTTTTTGGTAATTAGACGGACCCCCTCAAGAATCTCAAGGCGTTCAAAAGTTAAATAAAAAAAAGTACATAATTTCATCTTCATAGTTTCCTACCTTGTACTTCACACTCTCACTGTATCTTGTACTACCCACTTCCCCAATATTAGTACCGTACTTAAGACATATATCCTTACCAGTGTAATCACCGCTGTCAACTTATGTCGTAGATATTTGTTGGGTATATGTAGACCTTGCTGCCATGTGCCTTTTCATCTTACCTGATGAGTTGTATTAAGGACCTGTCCGAAACGATATGCGTATTATGTGGTTTTAAATGAATGTACAAATACCAGTTTTATCTGTTATTACCAACCCATTGTATTTTCTTGTGAATAAATTATTATTATTATTATTGAAGACGTCCTTTGTCTTTTTCCTTTGCCCGAAACGCTGTGTGTATTAGTGGCTTTAGGCATTGTATGTACTAGCTCTATCTATAAATTCAACATTATGTTTGTAACTCATGTATGTACTTTTACCTGAATAAACATTTTGATTTTGATTTTTTTTGGCGTGTTTTTCTGCTTGTAGCCCCCTGGCTGGTCAGTTGTCTCTTCCCAGCTCCTTTGCCATTTTCTCTGACATCCGAAGTGTTGTAGGGGGGACTGAAGTCATCTACAGCACTGTTACCCCGGCCTGACGAGGTAACAGAGCGTCCAGGAATCGGGCAGAGCGGTGCTTGGTAAGACTTGTGCGACCCTCCATGTTGATATAGAAACAGCAGTCATAACAGCTAACCAAACACTTAGAATAATCAAGTGTACCTTTGACTTTAAGGAAAAGAAGGTGGTGATTCAACTGTATAAATCTCTGGTGCGTCCCCACCTGGATTATTGTATCCGATAATGAGGACCTTATCACCAGAAAGATATCGCTGCTTTAGAGAAATTTACCTGATTTTTACCTGAGAGCCATTAACACTATTGGCCCAGACGGAGATAGGAAGCCGGCGGCTTGTCGAATGTCCCCCCCCCCCCCAATTTGCCTTGGTGATCTTTTCTAGTTGTACTTTTAATTAAAAGCTAACACAGTTTTGGCATTTACGGTTTCAGCGGGTAGGTAGTTCCATGGGTTAATAACCCTGTGGGTAAAAAAGCTTCTCTTGTTTTCAGTCCCACATTGTGACTTGTTGAGCTTTAAACCGTTGAAAAGTACAACACCGGGTGATAAAAAATAATTCCAGAACAAAGTCATTTCACGTATCAGGAACGATTGATGGCCTTACGGCTAACAACACTGCAAACCAGTTATGACAGGGCTGATCTCGTCGAAACCTTTAAAATACTGAACAGTTTGGAGGATGTTGATTTAGGCAGTTTCTTCAAAAGGTCAGATGTAACACAAAGGGCAACAGTTCCAGGATCAACAAATCACAACGCAGGACTGAAAACAGGCTTTTTCACCCACAGGGTTATAAACCCATAGAACCGCCTACCCTCCGAAGCCGTAGATGCCAAGATTCTATTAAATGTTAAAATCCAGCTAGAAAAAATTATCAGGGCAAATGGGAGGACCTTTGACAAGCTGTCGGCTTCCTGTCCTCATCGAGGCCACTAGAGTATTAGTGGCCCTCAAGTAAACTGAGGTAAATTCAGGTAAAAATAGTGCTGGAATTTGAAAATTCTGGAGCATTTAAACATAACTACAGGCTTTCGCCTTTTGACCTTTTCCAGGATATAATATGTTAGAATCTACTGTAATAACCACTTGACGTGGCTTAAATAAGGTGTGAACTGTAGCGAGTAGATTATCCCAATAATATACTCGCTCCAAATATAGTGTTAATATTCCTGTCAACCTTTGGAGATGAATGAGGTGAGGCGTTGCCCGGGCAGCACGGTGAGGTGTTGCCCGAGCAATATAAGCGGCAAGAATAGCAAACATTAACTAGTCTACTTTCAAGTGTGGTCTAGAGCAGACACTTGCGAGATACTGTACCGACGCTCAGTGCGCTCAACTCACACCAAAGTATCACCGGTGTACTTCTGTATATTCGACCAAATATATATATAGTATCTTAGTGTCTGTTTATTTGTCACCATACTTTACGTAACAATAGAACCGTTACATTGGTGACCCCAGAGAGTTTCGACGATACCCAGCCACGATGGACTACAACATGGACTCTCACTGGACCTCCACTGCTGCTGCTTGCTGTGGACCGCAGCCACCTGTCGTGGAACGTTGCCAACACCCTTGCCACAGCTATGATTTTCATCGCGATCATCTCTGCATTTTCATCTACTACGGCTTGCTGCTCCACGATCACTACTCACTCATCTGGCAGCTTCATCAGTAACTACATAATGTGGGATCTACAGCCTGCCCTGCCGACTCTCCGTCGCTGCCAGGGCACTGCTTGCATGTTCTACAGGGGCGCCCACGAAAGCTGCTCTTTCGTCAGATTCATCTACACGTTCACTGCATTTCGATACTCTGCCGACTCAAGCCCTTTGCGCAGTACAGGACTTACAGCTTGCGTTTCCGACTCTTCGTCGCCTCCAGGACAATTCAGCTCTAGCAGTGATTCCCTCGTTGTCCTAACTACGTGCCTACATTACCTCCTAATGTCCTGGTGCCCGAGCCCATCCGCCCCGGATCTAAATGCTCCACCAGCGACCCAAGGACGCAACAATTATGCACATTCTTCTCTCCTGCTACACCGAGCTTGTCCACACACTGCCTACATCTTTTAGTACCAGACTACAATATC
Organism: Procambarus clarkii; assembly: GCF_040958095.1. Classification (NCBI taxonomy): domain Eukaryota; kingdom Metazoa; phylum Arthropoda; class Malacostraca; order Decapoda; family Cambaridae; genus Procambarus; species Procambarus clarkii. The sequence continues at coordinate 31,576,705 of NC_091180.1, forward strand.
CACAGTCAACAATGTAGTACTCGGCGTGTACAGTCCTAATCAACCCAAGACGCTACAGCTTCGACACAGCAGACAGCAGACTACGACCGCATCGAGCCGCCACGCTCTCGCTCCCCGAGTTTAGACACTCACAATTCTCAATCGAGCCGCCACGCTCTCGCTCCCCGAGTTTAGACACTCACAATTCTCAATCGAGCCGCCACGCTCTCCCACATAGAGCTCCACGACTCCGGCCTCACTCAGCTCTCTGCTCTGCTCCAGGCTTCGTCTCAACGTCTGCAACACTGCTAAATCCAGAGACACATCCGCCGACTACGCAGTTCACTTTTCGACCACAGTTACCAGCAGCACCGCCACCTACGACAACGGACGATCCTGTACGACCTCCCACCCTACAACCCCAGTTACCAGCCGCACCACAACCTGATCCTACGAAGACGGACGATATCCTGTGCGACCTCCCACCCTACGACCCCAGTTAGATGACATCAGCGAAGAGGAGGAAGTTAACTTTGATGGTTATGTAACGCGAGCAGGGCGTACAATTCACCGACCGGCTAAGTTCCTTGATCAAGTATTTTTCCTTTCATCCCCTGGGAGGGGGAGTTCTGTAGCGAGTAGATTATCCCAATAATATACTCGCTCCAAATATAGTGTTAATATTCCTGTCAACCTTTGGAGATGAATGAGGTGAGGCGTTGCCCGGGCAGCACGGTGAGGTGTTGCCCGAGCAATATAAGCGGCAAGAATAGCAAACATTAACTAGTCTACTTTCAAGTGTGGTCTAGAGCAGACACTTGCGAGATACTGTACCGACGCTCAGTGCGCTCAACTCACACCAAAGTATCACCGGTGTACTTCTGTATATTCGACCAAATATATATATAGTATCTTAGTGTCTGTTTATTTGTCACCATACTTTACGTAACAATAGAACCGTTACAGAACCATTCATTAAGCCCTACATTATGAGGCTTCTAGTGATGGGAGCCTCGTAATAAGATATGGTAGTAGACTTTAATATGGAATGAAAGAGTGGTCCTCCATTCTCAGTACGCTGCTCTGTCTTCTTTTAATTTGTACCCAAAGAGACTTGCAGGATTTAAAGGAATTCAATAACAAATTGACATATACGCCATATATTGATAATAAAATATACTGGGACTACATATAATCAGTAAATCATCAGAGAAGAGAATTCGCCTCGCTAACTCCTATCGATTCTTGCCATTGATTGAATGAATGGACTGCCTCAGGGAGTACACTTTTCCCAATCTTAACCCCAATTTTAACTCAACGCTCTGGCGGGGAACAAACCCACTTAGAAATTAAAAAAATAAATTAAATTCAAGCTTAATTTACTTGTGTGGGGATGGGTGATCCCTCAAGAGAAAATGCGGCCATTGAGAAACTCTCTTGGATGATAAAGATGTTAGGGTAAGGATTAGCGAGTGTTATGGCAAGATGGCCTCCCTTCCATCTCCCACCCAGGTAGTCATTTCCTTGTAAGATTTACCCCGTTATTACCTTTCCCCGCGGCTGTGGCACGCCCGATTTAAAGTTCAGGCTTAGGCAAAGGCTGGAGGTGAGGCTGGTGCCAATTGAGCCGCCAGAGAGAGGAAGATAAGGAAGCTGAGGCCAGACCCGCCTACCTGTTTGGGTCGATGGTAGGGGGCAGTGTATGGGCCAAACGTGTCATGTTTTACCTAATATTGTTGATATTTAGACGTCTTGGAGGGTTATAATGGCGGTAATTAGTCAGGCGGTGGGTGAGGGTCAAATGGGGTGGAAGGTTGTTACGGTCGGGAGAGTTGTTAAGACGAAGGCGGGTGTCTTAAGGAGGTGATGGACTGTCACTAGTGTCAAGAGGGTTGTGTTTACAGCCTCTCAGTGTTGCTGGTGTTTACTGCCTCTCAGGGTGTTGCTGGTGTTTACTGCCTCTCGGGGTGTTGCTGGCTAATGCCTCTCGGGGTGTTGCTGGTGTTTACTGCCTCTCAGGGTGTTGCTGGCTAATGCCTCTCAGGGTGTTGCTGGTGTTTACTGCCTCTCAGGGTGTTGCTGGCTAATGCCTCTCAGGGTGTTGCTGGTGCTTACTGCCTCTTGGGGTGTTGCTGGTGCTTACTGCCTCTTGGGGTGTTGCTGGTGCTTACTGCCTCTTGGGGTGTTGCTGGTGTTTACTGCCTCTCAGGGTGTTGCTGGTGTTTACTGCCTCTCAGGGTGTTGCTGGTGCTTAATGCCTCTCGGGGTGTTGCTGGTGTTTACTGCCTCTCGGGGTGTTGCTGGTGTTTACTGCCTCGGGGTGTTGCTGGTGTTTACTGCCTCTCGGGGTGTTGCTGGTGTTTACTGCCTCTCGGGGTGTTGCTGGTGTTTGTTGCTTCAGTGTCGCTGGTGTTGTTAGCAAGCTTCATTGATGTTACTCTTGTCAGTGTTGTGTTTAGAGCCTTGATGTTGCTAATGTCAAGGTGGTGTATACTGCCTCGGTATCACTATTGTGTCGGGGCCGTGTTTGCAGCCTCGGTGTCACCAGTGTCGGGGCCGTGTTTGCAGCCTCGGTGTCACCAGTGTCGGGGCCGTGTTTGCAGCCTCGGTGTCACCAGTGTCGGGGCCGTGTTTGCAGCCTCGGTGTCACCAGTGTTGGGGCCGTGTTTGCAGCCTCGGTGTCACCAGTGTCGGGGCCGTGTTTGCAGCCTCGGTGTCACCAGTGTCGGGGCCGTGTTTGCAGCCTCGGTGTCACCAGTGTCGGGGCCGTGTTTGCAGCCTTGGTGTCACCAGTGTCGAGGCCGTGTTCGCAGCCTCGGTGTCACCAGTGTCGGGGCCGTGTTCGCAGCCTCAGTGTCGCCAGTGTCGGGCCGTGTTTGCAGCCTCGGTGTCACCAGTGTCGGGCCGTGTTTGCAGCCTCGGTGTCACCAGTGTCGGGGCCGTATTCGCAGCCTCGGTGTCACCAGTGTCGGGGCCATGTTCACAGCCTCGGTGTCACCAGTGTCGTGGTCATGTTCACAGCCTCGGTGTCGCCAGTGTCGGGGCCACGCAGGGCTGGGATAGGTTGGCGTGAGGCTGGATGCTGTTGTGATTGGTTTGGGGGGGGGGGGAAGTAATCCTTTAAGTAGGCAAGCACTATCTAGACAGGAGGATGGCTAGTTGATATAGAATGTTGAGGGTGTGCAAGTGTCTAAAATGTCATGGTATGACTAATATAATTTGACTTCTCCTAATTGTGTGTTCTAAATCATGCCAATATCTGTCCTGCTACTAAAATGTTAAACCCACACTTTGTTTTTACAATAGATGTATCACGTTTCAAATCGTAAGCTAAATGGCACTTACTTTATGCCAAAAATATAAGTTTGAATTAGTTGGCAATACATACACCTGTTTAGTCCAGCCATTATTGTTATGATTTGCACAAGTTCTTATGGATAAATTTTTGGTTCTGATAATGACACTGTCCACATGCTATGCCAGGGGTCTACCTACCTTGTGTAGCTTCCGGGGATCAACAGCCCCATGGCCCAGTCTCCGACCAGACATCCCTGGTTGGATCCCTGGAGGTCAAGGAGGCCTGGTCGGGAAATGTAAAAGTCCAACATCTCTTATTTCACATATACATCAGAGGAAACATAACAAATATTGCCAGTTGTGGGTTGCCTTGTATGTCTGTTGCCACATCAAGAGCTAAGCTGAATGCAAGATGTTTAATCATTTTGTATTTTGTATGCAATATCTGCACCGATATGAGAGATATTTGCAGTCTCCGTGGTGTAGTGGTAAGACACTCGCCTGGCGTTCCGCGAGCGCTATGTCATGGGTTCGTATCCTGGCCGGGGAGGATTTACTGGGCACAATTCCTTAACTGTAGCCTCTGTTTAACGCAACAGTAAAATGTGTACTTGGATGAAAAAACGATTCTTCGCGGCAGGGGATCGTATTCCAGGGACCATAGGATTAAGGACTTGCCCGAAACGCTATGCGTACTAGTGGCTGTACAAGAATGTAACAACTTTTGTATATATCTCAAAAAAAAAAAAAAAAAAAAAAAAAAAAGATACACCTCTTTGTGGTGTGGCAGGAAACTGGTGTTAGTGCTGTTAGTCGCTGAAGTTTTGTGTTATTTGGATCTAACACTGTGTCTGCTGGCCATTTATTGATGATTTTAACTTATTTAACTTATTTTTCCTTAAATCTGATTTAGGTGGGTAATCATAGGAAAAATTGTTGTGATTAGTTTCACAGTGGTGTTTCAAGTTTGTAGTTTTGTAATGACTGAGTGACACTTAGCAGATAAGTCACAAAGGTTTACCTCTTTTTAACTGTGAATGCAAAACTCTTCCTCCAACTCTGGCTGAAAATTTTTATCTTCATATTTTTGTTTCTTACAATTTGTTGAAGCCATCTTCCTTCACAAAGTTTTCACAGACACTTTAAATAACCTACTTGATACCTGCATGATGGGGTTCTGGGAGTTCTTCTATTCCCCAAGCCCGGCCCGAGGCCAGGCTTGACTTGTGAGAGTTTGGTACACTAGGCATACATAAATAAGATTTATGTATGAAGTGTACCAGCTATTTCTGCTCTGTTCAGCATCAGCACTTACACTGACCTCCCTTCCATAGGTATCGGAACTCTTTATATAGCTGCCTGAACATTTCTTGTTTTGCATTTGGGTCAAAATTTCAAGAATATTTGTATTCTCTAGAAGTTTTCCACAAGCCACATATTAGAGGTCAAAGAGCCACATGCGGCTTGTGAGCTGCGGTTTAGCCACCCTTGTACTATGCTGTTATTGTCGCTCTTGTGTAATTAATAATGTACTGGAGTTTTTATCTAAACTTTGCCAATTATGAATGGTACAGTACAATCATCTATGAATGAAGCTATTGATTTCATTTCTAATAAAAGCTATTATTTAGTTTTTATTGGTTTTTAATTATTTTTATACTGAAATGCATTTGAGTTCATTATGTATATGAGAAAATGCCCCCGTTTTCTTAAATAGTAAAGATAGAGAAAACCAAATTATTGCTATTCCTCCCATCCTCCCCTTACATTTTTTGTATTAATTTTTAGTGATGAGCTCTCTTGAATAATTCCAATATAATTTTGAGCTCCTGTACTTGAACCATTTTTTTTATTAAAACAATGAACACAATGTATTTGAATTTTGATTTATGGTGGAGATTTTTAATGGTATCACTGGAGGAAAGATCATGTAGATTTCTTAGTAAAAATTAATCAGTTTTTAGCCCCAAATGGAAGCTCTATAGGGTTAAATAACGGTAGTACAAGTACTGTACTTGTTCTTCCTGTATTGTTCTTGTTTCCTTTGTTTCAGTTAGAATAGATGGGGGTTGCCAGGTCATTAGTTCACTTATTATATATTCATTGACAAAGACTTTAGCATGGCAAGTGAGAGAGGGAATTATCAGAGGGGGAAAGCACCAAGCCATTACTTCTATATAGCACTGGAAAGGGGTCAGTATAAGGATTTGGGATGGGACGGGGAAAAGGAATGGTGCCCAACCACTTGTGGACGGTCGGGGATTGAGTGCCGACCTGCATGAAGCGAGACAATCGCTCTACCATCCAGCCCATGTTGTTGGACACCATTACCATGCCTTTTCCACTGTCCCCATCCCAAATCCTCATCCTGACCCCTTCCAAGTGCTAGTCGTAATGGCTTGGCGCTTTCCCCTGATAATTCTCTCCCACACCTAAAATGCTAGTCTTTGTCAATGAGTTGTGTTTTGTAAAGGACATGTGTTGTTACAGTATGTGACGACTCTTTTTTTTATAAATTTCTCTCGGATTTGTCCTGTCTGAATACCTTGGGTTATTGCTACTCCTTTCGAACGACTGCTCTGTCTTAGATCTGTGGCATTTGTCTAGATCAGAGACTGGATTTAATTGTTCTATGTCATCACTACTTTATAAGGTAAGAACATTTCTATACTGAATTTTGTTGATTTTGTTCTGGTGCATAGCTTGTTGCGTAAGAGTCTGTTGAATGTTAGCAAGCGTTTTATTGGTATCTAAGGAATAAGACCTCTTCTACCTTATTTAACCCAATGTAATGCTATAAATATGCTCTGATTAACTTTTTAATTTGTGGTGGTTTTGTGTCTTAAACCCACCCTCCTTTTTTTAAATAGAGGCATAAGTGAGCAGGACTTTAAAGAATTACGATGATTTAATTAATATACTGTAATTCATTTAATTTTGGAGGTTCCATTTTGATATTGAACTATAAGTTGAAATTTCACACAAGCTCCTTTTTCAGTATCTAATGGGAATATGGTAATCATTTCCATTATAGTTTTCAGTTGAATGATCCTATCAATTGCACAAGAAAATGTTAGTCTCAAGTCATGTATGTAAATACAAAAGCCAAATTGCTTAAATAAAAAGTCAAGTTTTTTTTTTAAATCTTTCAAAATCTGTTTTTAATTGATTAAATAAAACCTTGTATTGTTTAACTACTGGTGCTGCATATAACTTGTTATATTAATTGTATTTAGAAAAATAAGAAAGATCTTTATTAAAGTAATACTGTAATATATATCCCGGACACTGGAGTAACATAAGGAGAAAATTGTGGAGCTCGTAGTACGTACGTCTTATGCCGCTTTGTTATATTCCCAGTTGGAGAGACCATAGACGAGTGAAACTGACTGACACTTACTCATTGTGACCACTGTTCGTCTGCTTGGATAGGTAAGGTGAATAAACATTCTGGTAAATAACCAACAAAATACATCTTCCTTTTACCATAGTGTTGTCAACATCTCTCTCCATGTTCAATATGTTTTGTATATCCATCTCTGGCTGGAAATATGGTATGGCGACAGATGATGATGATGATACTGTAGTTGCAGTAAAATACAGCTGTGAAGATTACTAGCCAGTATCTTGTAATTTTTTGCTCGAAGCCAATCAAAACTACCGCTTAGTTGCCGGTTCATTTACACATTCTTATGGGTGCCACTCTTCTCTCTTGAGTGTAAATATACTGTACTTATTATTTTTAAATTAATAAGTTGCTCATAAGTTTCTAAATATATACTGCATTTGAGTTTGATCCTTTACAAAATTGGGGAGAAATGTAATAATGAAAAGTATGTAGAGCTTTCTATAATGTACAGGGAAAAATCTTTGACATTAAATTTAACTAGCAAAGTTTTATTGATTACCTGGTTGATGGGGTTCTGGGAGTTGTTTTACTCCCCAAGCCCGACCGAGGCCAGGCTTGACTTGTAAGAGTTTGGTCCACCAGGAAAAAATTAAAAAGAAAATGAAAAATTTCCACAATTTTAATCCCACAAATTAATAAAAATTATTAAAAGAAAATTAAAGTTTCCTTTTGGAGACGTATACTATAGTTCCGGAAATATTTCTTATAATCACTGGGAGGATGTGAACAACCATGAACCACTGATGTTCATACAATGTTCTCTGATTGTGCCCATGGCGACTCTGTTCTTCACTGGTTCTATTCTGCATTTCCTTCTATTTTGTTCACTCCAGTACAGTATGTTGTTGATCAGGTATCCTTTGAAAGGTGCTTGTCGAGTTCTCTTTTGAACTGTGTACTAAGTTGGTCAGTTATGCCTCGTACATGTAGGGTAAGAGTGTTGAAAAGTCTTGGACCTTTGATGTTGATTGAGTTCTCTCTCAGCATGCCTATTGCATCTCTGCTCTTCAGTTTAGTTTAGTTCATATATTATGCACCCCATACCCATCGGTGGGTGGTAGTGGAAAGGGTTCCAGGGGTACATAATGGACTCTGGGGACTGAACCCCACAATTCATTTAGCTATGCAAGTTACAATCTTGATGAGCTAACTTGCTTAGCTAAATGAATTATGGGATTCAGTCCCTGAGTCCGCTCACTGCTCTTCAGTGAGGCTATTTTGCACATCCTGCCATGCCTTCTGGTCTCTTGTGGTCTTATTTCTGTGTGCAGATTTGGAATCAATCTTTCTAATACAGTACTTTCCAAGTGTAGATTATAATGTATCTCTCCCACCTGCATTCTAGGGAATATAGATTTAAGGGGACGGGAAAATTGATTCTCAAACTTCCTGAACCTACCTTATATTCAGCGAAACAACCTAAAGAGACAAAGAAAATAGTTTGAAATCTGTGAAAAAATCGGCCAAAACAAATTTCACAGGTTCTGCCACCTGTGGCTGAGTTACACGTTGACTAATTTCTTTCCAACTTCACATATGTAATGACGGGTATGCATTCTCCAAGATGTAGAAGCCGCAACAAAATTAGATAAGAAAATAAGGAGAGAGAAAATAAATATCCCCCCCCAAAAAAAAACAAAAAAAGTATATATATATATAATATATATATATATAATATATATATATATATATATATATATATATATATATATATATATATATATATATATATACAGTATATATATATATACAGTATATATATATATATATATATATATATATATATATATATATATATATATATATATATATATATATATATATATATATATATATATATATATATATATATATATATATATATATATATATATATATATATATATATATATATATATATATATATATATATACTGTATATATATATATATATTAGTATATTTTGGTAGCAGTATATATATATATATATATATATATATACTGTATATATATATATATATTAGTATATTTTGGTAGCAGTCTTTCCTGTAGACATATATTATTAAATATGACCGAAAAAGTAAGATTAATAATTCTAACACGAATTTTCTCAATCTTTCGTACATTACGCTTCACTGTTGGAGGTAAATCAAAAATCGCTTCTCCAAAATTCATTTTTATTTCTAGTCTGACGCGACACAGGCGCGTTTTGTAAAACTTATTACATTTTCAAAGACTTCACAAATACACAACTGATTAGAACTTACGTATCTCTGCTATTATATCTACATTTGAGTGAGGTGGGAGGGATGATGTGGCATATAGTGACGTGGCATTAACACAAGACATTACACTACATTTGAGTGAGGTGGGAGGGATGATGTGGCATATAGTGACGTGGCATTAACACAAGACAGAACATGAGGGGATATTAATAGGGTATTAAAAGTATCAACACAAGACAGAACAGAAACACCTCAAGACTCCGCTCCAATATAGAAGCATCAAGAAATATGGACCAATAGGCTTTCTACAAACACTTCTATTCAATACCCATTGTTTCTGTTCTGTCTTGTGTTGATACTTTTAATACCCTATTAATATCCCCTCATGTTCTGTCTTGTGTTAATGCCACGTCACTATATGCCACATCATCCCTCCCACCTCACTCAAATGTAGTGTAATGTCTTGTGTTAATGCCACGTCACTATATGCCACATCATCCCTCCCACCTCACTCAAATGTAGATATAATAGCAGAGATACGTAAGTTCTAATCAGTTGTGTATTTGTGAAGTCTTTGAAAATGTAATAAGTTTTACAAAACGCGCCTGTGTCGCGTCAGACTAGAAATAAAAATGAATTTTGGAGAAGCGATTTTTGATTTACCTCCAACAGTGAAGCGTAATGTACGAAAGATTGAGAAAATTCGTGTTAGAATTATTAATCTTACTTTTTCGGTCATATTTAATAATATATGTCTACAAGAAAGACTGCTACCAAAATATACTAATATATATATATATATATATATACAGTATATATATATATATATATATATATATATATATATATATATATATATATATATATATACTGTATATATATATATATATATACTGTATATATATATATATATATACTGTATATATATATATATATATACTGTATATATATATATATATATATACTGTATATATATATATATATATACTGTATATATATATATATATATATACTGTATATATATATATATATATACTGTATATATATATATATATATACTGTATATATATATATATATATACTATATATATATATATATACTGTATATATATATATATATATACTGTATATATATATATATATATATATATATATATATATATATATATATATATATATATATATATATATATATATATATATATAAAAGTTATTATGGTATATTATGAATTATTATGGTACATTATGAGTTCAGTGTTGGGCACCATACTACAGAGTGGACATCAATTTAGAAAATGTATAAGAGGTGGTGATCAAGTTCAGCCATGCAAAATAGAATGCATAACAATGGTTACAAATTGGGTAATTTTAGATTCTGAGCAGACCTTGGTAATTAATAGTTAGGGAATAAGCTTGTTGATTTTTCAAACATTGCTGTTAATATGTGGTGGAGAACATACTGTGTTAAATTACAGTAGTGCTACAATTGTTTGGTTCTGTATAAATAGTGCTCTCTTGTGGGCCAAAAGGCTGTAGATATACATACTGAAAAGCTGTTTATTGAATCATGAGGTTTAACATTGGCATAATTTCAACCCGGCATAACTGTAAGCTGATGCGTAGGAATACAGCCAGCTATTTTTAAGCAACCTATCTGACTCTGACCTTTGTTCAGATATTGCTGAATTGTTATGTTTGGGACTAAATGTTGATGCAAGGGGAGGGGGTGTATGGGACCATAAAGGGACGCGTATGTGAGAGAGCGAAGGAGGGGGGATGGGGGAGAGCAAATAGTAAATTAACAGTTACGTACATGATATAATTTTTCATTTGCAGGTGGCGGGAGACCAGACAGGAATCTTCGAGGCATTGTACAAGAAAATAGACCCAACTTGTTCAGGCACAATCCAAGCTGGTCCTGCGGCCAATTTCCTCAAGAAATCGGGACTAAATGATAACATCCTTAGTCGGGTGAGTTTAGTATTAATAATTCGAGAATTGTGTAATGTGGAGAGAGAAATTTACTTCCGTTACAGTAGCTCTTTCTGGATGGTTTGAATGGTATTTTCCCTGTACTCGGATAGCTCCACACCTTGGTAGTAGTTGGTAAATGGAATGCATTAGGAAGTGATGTGATAGAGGCTGACTCCATACACAATTTTAAGTGTAAATATGATAGAGCTCGAGAAACTCCAGAATCTGTACACCAGTAGATTGACGGTTGATAGGCAGGAGTAAAGAGCCGAAGCTGAAAGCCACACCACTCCTTAAATTACATGCACACATGCACATATAATAGAACAATACATTCCCTTTAATATAAGAATATCACCCCTTAATCAGCTGACCAGTGCAACCCCCCCCCCCCCCCCCCCCCCCAATGAATTTTAACCCTCAAACCGCTAGGGGCCCAAATGGAATTCACACCCACAGGCGCAACAAAAAAAAAAAAATCCAAAAAATTCTTTCGTCTTATAGAAGTGTTCATTTTTGTTCCCTGATCACGGAAAAAAATAACAAAAAAATCGTAGGTGGCATATTTTAACCGCAATAGGGTAGGGAAGTGTGGCAAGAAAGGGGCGTTGGCAGAGCCTTCACCAGACGAGATCTACTCCGTCCGAGCTGTCAGACGGCAGTTGCCACAAATATATTATTACCTAATTATTTCAATGTCTCTGATTGATTTTTTCTTAGTTTTTTTGCAGTAATATTATTCCATACAGTGAATTGTGGTATATTTATATTATAAAATGTGTGAACCATCGCTGTACTCAAAATTATGGTGTGCACATTAGTGATTCAATTATTATGTTATAAAACAATAAACAAATAGTTTTGCTGTAGTTACACTATATACACAGGTTATATATAAGTATTTGCATGTTTTGTACACCATAACGAACTACTAAGTTGGTCTTGTGAGTCAAAAAGCAACGAGGAGTGACCGCCAAACACCAGCGAGCCACTCACTGCCACTCCCTCCCTCAACACTACCTCACTCACCCTCATTCACCTCCCACAATACTCTTTCTGTATTTATTCACTATACACAGACTTATATATACGTATTTACATGTTTTGTTCACCATAACTGTACATCTAAGCTTGTATGGTGAGTAAAGGCCATAAGACATAGCTACTCACACAGTCAGCTGATCGGTGGCCGCCCTCAAGGCCAGACGCACTAATATTTGTCCTTCAACAATATTGTTTGTGGTGTTATTACGCTATATACACACATTACATATAAGTATCTACCTGTTTTATTCACCATACCTGAACAAATAAGCTGGTATGGTGCCCAAAGACCATAGTGGCCATCAGTAAACAACATGCCAAGTCGTGCAGACGACGCTTCTCCCTCACCAAAATGGCGGCTCCCAACCTCCTACTCTCGCTGTTATCTCACACTATACACACGTTATATATTAGTATCTACATTTGTGTTTACCATATCGAACCACTAAGCTGGTATGGTGAGTGCAGTCAATAAATGGTGGCCACACACAGTCAGAAAACGACGCCACAACCCTCCCTCCCACAGCCTTACTCCTCCCTCCATGGAGCACAGCGCTAAATATCACCACAATCCTGCTATTATCAGAATCCTGGTCAGTTTTATCACAGTCAGAGGGCTTCAGTAATACTATCACTGCTAAATAATAGCAGTATCATTTATATTATGGTATTTGTAGGCGATGCTGTGGTCACAAGCTGAACAGCGGTGCTGTGAGCTCATGTTGCGTGCGCCAGCCTTGGTGGCTTGCTCAATACTGACGCTGTAACACCCAAGAATGTTGGCCTGGATTTTTTTTCTAGGTGGCATCTGGCAACTGTCGGTCGTGGCTGTACTATAGCTGCCCCTATCCCAGGCGGGGCGTTTAAATTATAGCGCTAGACACGAAATCATATATAAATGATGTGCGCGGTTTCGGTTTTGTCACTGATATCATTTATATATGATATGCGCGGTTTGAGGGTTAAGAAAAGTCATGCGAATGAAAATAAAGCATGACTTATACTGTACCTTATTAAAAAAAAAATTGAACCAATGCCTTGAAAAGAGAAATATCTAATCTAGCTAAATTATTACAATCACCAGCCATAAGTCGATTGCAAACAATAACTATAACATATAGCAAGTACTGTGTACGGTGACCAATTAATCCCTACTGTCAAATAATTGGCAGTCCAGCAAGTCTTCCCCAACACATTTGGCGGGACCAAAGAGCCAGAGCTCAACCCCCCCCTGCAAGCACAACCAGGTGAGTACATTTGGAAGAACAAAACATCCTAAACCTGACATGATATGACTAAATGAAAAATATCCCTAATCTAGCAAAAATAAAATCTAGCTAAAAGTCCTGGATAGCCTTTTGCCACCAAGGTGTGTTCCTACTAAAACCACTTAACACATCAAAGTCCAAAGTCCTTCCTTCTTCAAAAATCAGGAGAGGAACACTTAAATCAAATTATATTGTGGTGGGCTGTTGTAGTGTGTTGACCTGCCCTGGCTGTGCATAATCCTATTCATGAGTTAGCAATTGAGAGTCCTGCTTTAAAAGGGAGTTTTTTTTTATACAGTGTATGTGTATCAAAAGTCTGATACATATTGTACTTGTTTTATGGTTCAGTACTCATATACTGTAGGAATTTAATATACATTCAATTCACCCGGGTTGTATGGGTCTCGAACCGTAGATCCCACGTGTGTGAGGCCGTAGTTCTATTAACTCGGCTATGAACCGAGTTATTTTATTAATGTACATGTGTAGTGTATTGGTTACAGTTTGTTTACATGTGGGCCGACGAGTTCCAGAACACCAAAATATTTGACCCAACTTTCACTTTTGTTTTCTCTGCAGATATGGGACGTGAGTGATCCTGGTGGTAAAGGGTATTTAGATAAAACTGGCCTATTTGTAGCATTAAAAATGGTGGCTTTGGTACAAAATGGCAAGGAACCCAACATGGCAAATATCAACACTCCGACTCCTCCTCCTACTATGGTAATATACGAATATTGAGCCTTTTTATTAGCGTAGTCCAGTATAATGCATTTTATTTAATGGCATGAACTTGCAAATTTTGTTGTATTTTGTATTGAGGTGAATTTTTTTGGTAAATTTTGAGCAAGCATGAATAGTACATGCCTACAGCTGCTTCACATTTCAAGAGTTCTACTCATCCCCCCCTTATATTGTCATTTTCATGCCAAAATAAGGGCCAAGCCTGGCCCAGGGCCAGGCTTGACTTGAGAGCATGGTATATTACATATTACCTCCATCCATATTCATTCATTTAATTAAATCCAGGGCTCTGCTAAATCTGGAGGTGTAAATATGTCGGTAACTTTTTAGTCATATTCGGGAGGGCGACAGGATGTATGGTGCGTGGGCAGATTGGTTGGGTGGTTGGCTGGCTGGCTGATGGATGGGTGGGGGCAAGTGGGTGGGCTATATGGATGGATGGAACTGGAACTGGCTCGCAGGCAGGCGAGCAGGTGGGAGTAGGGGGAAAGGTGAGTGGGAGTGTGGGGAGGAAGCCAGGCAGGCAGGTGAATGGGCAGGCAGGGACAGGTGGGCAGGTGCACATGCCACCTGATGGACAAGTAAAAGTGTGGGGAGGCAGATTGGCTGGCTGGCTGGCGAGTGGATAAGCAGAATATAATATGCTTCGTCTTTCCAACCATGTTCAGCAAGTTATTTTTGTTTTTATAGCAATTATGTCCAGGCATTTTGTGCTGAATTAGTTTTAAACTAAAAAGAGATACAGTGCCTCACTCATTTTCGAATTCTTTGTATCCTCCTCTTTATTTTGGCTGCAATTTCTTTTTCAGGGTGAACCGCCTCCACATCCACCACCACCTACCAAACCCCCGCAGCCCCATCAAGCAGCGGTTGGAGGGGTGTGGATGATAACTCCGGCTGACCGGGCGCGCTATGACCACATTTTTAATTCGTTGGGACCAGAGGCAAATAAACTTCATGGCAATAAGGTAAATTCAGGTATCATTTGTTATTTAATTTTAAGATGTTAATATTTTTGTAATCCTTTTTTAACATTGGATGTATGTTGTGCCAATTTATTTTAACACTGAATTTTTCTTACTTTGATTCCTGAAGGTTAGAAGTGTGATGCTCAATTCAAAGCTTCCCATGGAAACACTCGGCAAGATATGGGACTTATCGGATATGGATAAAGATGGTTCACTCGACAGAGTAGAATTTTCCCTCGTAAGTACATTACAACAGTATGACCAATTGATAATGTATTATTACTTCTTGGTGTATTTATTTAGTTTCATTATATTAAATCACCCATTTCTTATAACACTTTTCCATTTTTTCTGGGCTTGTGCCTTATCATTCCATGAAAATGGGAAATGGGGTAACGACTAAAACTTTGTAGGATTCTTGGGTTAAAATTACAATGGATTGTTAGAGGGGTGTGAATTTCCTCTAGGTTTTGGAGGCCAAGTAGAAATGAAGAGCATAATAGGTTATTCCTCTTATCACTGATGCACTGGAACAGAAAGCTAATACCTTATGGGACTAGTTGTTTTAATAAACCCATCTGTTTGGAGGAACTTGTGACAGTTTTGCCCCATTAGCTAAAGATTTCCAATACTAGTATGATAGTGGTATTAATGGCAAAACCCCTTAATTTAAGCTGTGTTGAGTATGTCTTCTTTAGTAGGCTATGCTGAGCACTGCCACACTATTGGCCATCACTGAAGAGGATGTAGGTGTCAGCAACAAAAGATTCACTTGTACAGTATTGTGGCTGGCTGGCTCGCTTGCTCGCTTATTATAGTTATATAATATACCAGTGAAGAGCAGGGGGTGCCATAGGCACAATCAGAGAACACTATAAACATCAGAGGTCCACGGTTGTTCGACATTCTCCCATTGAGTATAAGAAATATTGCTGGAACAAACGTGGATGTCTTCAAGAAAGAAGTAGATACTGTAGTTTTCTTCAAGAAGTGCCAGACCAACCGGGCTCTAGTGGATGTGTGGGCTGCTCAAGCAACAGCCTGTTGGAACAAGCTCTCACAAGTCAAGCCTAGCCCCTACCTTGAGGTTACCTTGAGGTGCTTCCGGGGCTTAGCGTCCCCGCGGCCCGGTCGTCGACCAGGCCTCCTGGTTGCCGGACTGATCAACCAGCCTGTTGGACGCGGCTGCTCGCAGCCTGACATATGAGTCACAGCCTGATTGATCAGGTATCCTTTGGAGGTGCTTATCCAGTTCTCTCTTGAACACTGTGAGGGGTCGGCCAGTTATGCCCCTTATGTGTAGTGGAAGCGTGTTGAACAGTCTCGGACCTCTGATGTTGATAGAGTTCTCTCTCAGAGTACCTGTTGCACCTGTGCTTTTCAACGGGGGTATTCTGCACATCCTGCCATGTCTTCTGGTCTCATGTGATGTTATTTCTGTGTGCAGGTTTGGGACCAGCCCCTCTAATATTTTCCACGTGTAAATTATTAAGTACCTCTCCCGCCTTCGCTCAAGGGTTCCCCAGGCCAGGTTTGGGGAGTAAAAGAACTCCCAAAACCCCATCCAGGTACAATCCAGTTAAGATTGATGATTATCCTGCAACAACGATTATTATATTAGTTGAGCAGAAGTTGCTTATTTCATTCGACCAGTTGCCTTGTTGTTGCATCTATGCTTTCTGGAGGGTTCTACCCTGGTTGTAGGTTGATCTTTGATCCCTAAGCTCTTCCTCTCTCATAGTCATCCAAATTCTGGTTTCTTGTGGGTGATGAAACGGTCTTGTAGGCCTGGTGGGTGGGGGGGGGGTTCTAAGGCTTATACACTCATACTTAGACAGTGAATCTGTTCCAGTGTATAAATATGGGGAGTTACTGAGGGAATGCCTCTCCCCAAATTTATTGTTCACTGCTAAAATCAAGTTTTGCGAGATGGCTCCAAACAGTTACTCCATTATACAAAGGTCTAGTCATCTGGCCTGCTAAACAGGAATTTGACTGTTGTGGCTCTGAAGTATGGCGGTGAGAGAAGAAAACGTCACCCAACGTGGTAGATCAGATATATCGGATAATACACGGCATTCATATTCAGCACAACATGGCCAAAATCTGTGGTATATTTGTTCCTGTTTATATGTTGCTGCTAGTTGTCTAGTTGTCATTTACTATAATACACACTATGGGTAAATGCCACTTTTGCCGTGTTACATTCTGCAGTACTGCACTATATATAGTTGGCTGTTGATGCCTCGGTTACTTTTAATACAACACTTGTCTTCATACAAAGAGGATCTTCTAAATACTAAGATTTCTACTCTGCATTACTACATAGAACATTCTACTAAAGGTACATTTCTCTTCGACAGGCAATGCATTTAATATATAAGGTTTTAGAAAACAATCCATTGCCACCATCTGTGCCACAAGAAATGCTGTCCAGTGCACAAAGGGCAGGTGTGGCGCAGGGTCCTGTGCCGGCACCCCTGGCACCGCCTCAGATGCCTCCGCCAAATGTCACTAAACAGCAACCTATCAAGGTAAGTGAAATGAGATTTAGTATAATGTTTTGATTATCTCGGTAATTTGTTGGCTACCCAATTTTGCAGGCCTTAATTTTAGTTTATTTTGCAAGGCTTGCAGTCGCTTTTTGTTGTGCAGTAATTTAATCAAATTTGTCCGATTGTTGTCTGTCTATTTTTCTGGGTTGGAGACTCGGTAGCTCTTTAGTGAATTGGCTCTGGTATCAGAGATATCCAGAAAACTACCAGGCCTTTGGGATTATTCAGGAATTGAACACCAGAACAAGAATCTGATGTGCTTTTAGAGGCTAAGGAAGAATGTGGATCTGACATTGGCCTCTAAACCCAATAAATCCATGAAGATCTGAGATTGGCCCAAAACTGTCTGGGTAGTCTGTTTGCCAGACCTGTTGAGGAGAGTTGATAAAGTTCACTGTGTACAGTACTTGATAAACAAACAAAATGCTGTTAATGGTTGTAGTCCCCTTGCCTGTGATTGGCTCAAGTCATGGTGAGGAAGTTTGCAGCAGTTTGGATAGTGCTTCTGTGCATCACTCTGCTCTCCAGTTTCACTGGATAGCAGAGTACCGATTACACTTTCATGGTGCACTACCTCAACAGAGTTCCAATTGCTCCTTTTCCTTGTGGGGATTGACTCTGACTTTCTCGAGGCTTAGTTCTAAGTATGGTCCACATTCGGGTGTAACCAATATTCTTGCTGATAGCCTAATTTGGAATGGGATGTGATGTGAACATATCCTCTTTTCATTAGATATGCAAGTCTTCCTCTGCCTTCCTTAGGGGATCTCTTCGGCTCCGCATGGAATTATGAGTTACATATTTGTTGCTCCTTTTTATAATTGTGAAGCTCTTGTGAATAATTTTTGCTAGGATTAGAATTGATGGAACTAACTTTACCTTTCTTCTGGTCCAGATACTTCTAGTGTCGGACTGATTGGAGACATTTATGTGCCGTCATTGTGGCTAGTTCAGCACTGGTTCTGGCTCTCCTCATTTGTCTTGGTTCTTTTCTGTTCCTAGGAGACAGTTTCTCGCAGACGATTGGTGCACAGACTTGTTGGTTTGGGTTTATCCACCGATATTCACATTTGGAGTTTTTGAGCTGGGGGCCAGGCTCGGCTCAAGTAGAACAACTGAAACCCTCTCCACATATGCTCTAGGTATACTTGTCTCTGCTTTTCTAATTGCAAACCCAGCACATGGAATTATTTGCAGGTGGTTACCATGTGTGAAAAGGATTCTGTATGAAATGACCTCTTCAAAGAAGGGTATTTGTTTATTTATCAAAAAGTACTAAGTAGGTAATAAAGTACTAAGTATTGATTTTTAAGAAACGAATTGACCAGTGAAGTACAGCTAGATGACTGTTTTACAAGACGATAGTACAATTTTCTTTTCTAAGAATGGATGGGATGAGAGTAATCAGATGTTTAGAAGATATGATTATTTATAAGAGAATACTAAAAGGCAATTTGGAGGACATAATGGGCAAGAAATCCATTATTTAAAATGGAGGAGCATGAAAAGTTTGGTGTTGTTTCATTCATAAAATTTGCATTACTTAGCATAATTATTGTTTTGATAAGGGATTGTTTTTAATAACTTTGTTTTATCATGTATGCTTTATTGAAGCTTTCATGCCTGATGTTTCATTTAAGTGCATGAGGAAACTGTTTTAAACTCCATAGTCATTGCTGTGATTTTTTTTTTTTTTTTAATCTGTGAATGTTAATAAATTTTACTGTAAATTATGCTGCCATATGTTCACTCGTTAATTTTTCTTTTGGCTAGATTTTTCTTTCTTTTGCTGGGAGGATGATGCTTCACTGAATTTTAAATTGCACATTTATATGTTAAACTGTTTTGTTAAATTTTTGCAGAGGATTTCATTTTGCTCCTTATAAAGGCATTTTTATGATGATGCTTAAATAATGATTTTCGTGCTTTTTTAGGACAAGTTAACCTGTGAGGTTGAGGCCACCTTGGAGACTTCTGCTGAAAAAGTTAGTCTGGTTGTGTTGTAATGCCGTATGAAAGTATCCTCGACATTGGATCACTTTCAACCTTTGTTTGGTGGAAATTCCGTAAAAGATCTACTAACCGGTCTTGTGTACCACAGTCATTTAACAGCCCGTCATCCCATCATCAAATCTAAGCCTGACAAGATTTTTTTTTTTTAGACTGTGGTTATTGTATTGGTCTTGTTTTGTTGCATGCATTTAAAGCTACTGTAGAAAGTTTCTTTTTGTAATTTTGGAAGAACTATTAATTAATGCCCTTAATATGATTTAATTTAAATTTGTTTATAATTGTGTGCAGTTTGGCTGAAAGAATTATTTTTGTAGAGGGGGTGTTAATAAGAGAATTCCAGTCAAGTGCTGAAAACAGGACTTCAGTAACGGTTAAATACACAGTATATGTTGTACATTTGTAATTACATGCCACCAGAAATAATTGATAATGAGCTTGTGGAACAAGATGTATGTAATATGGTGTTTAAACAATTTGAGGCATGTTCTGACAACATGCTTTTGCAAGATGTTTAAGATGGTCATCAATTGAAATCCTTTTTCCTCTTCCATTTGTGTTAGCCTTCAGGTCCTCCTCCAGCCCCCTGGGTGATCAGTGCAGCAGAGAAGGCCAGATATGATGTTATGTTTCACAATGCTGACCTTGATAAGGATGGCTACGTGAGTGGACAGGAGATTAAAGGGGTTTTTCTTCAGTCTGGCCTGCCACAGATGGTTCTTGCACATATATGGTAAGGATAGGTGTCAAGTCAATAGTAGCTTGAAGAAACGTTCCTTGCTTGATTTGTGAAAGAGTTGTTTGTGAAAGAGTTGTCCCATGTTTATTACTAATTGTTTGTTACTGCGTCTGTGAACTTTGGTTGTGAGACACGCACAAACACGAGACAAAATTTTTGCTCTGAAGTAGAAATCTGAAGGCTTTGGAGTTTGGGGATTGTATTTAATGTCTGTGTATTATACAATATTTGAAATGTGTGTATATTACAGTATTATCAATTGGAAAAGTTACTAATGCATGATAACGTTTAACCTCGATGCATGTACAATATGTGAAACTTAAAGATTGCATTTCATTGCTGCAGAAAATAGTCAAATGTATTTCAAGTAGTCTGGACAGCGAACGGGTTCAAGCATGGCATAATTACTTTACAAAAATCTTGTTGTATTTTAATGCTTTGTTTAAGCAGTTTTTAGTGTGACTTTTACACAAATGCTTGACATTTTATGTAACGGAAGAAACCTGTAATAGATAAAGGAATGCGGTACAAACGCCTTTATCCAGAAGCTACATTTCCCCGCCTATCACTTCTGGGTCCTTGCTTTAATTAACGTTGTGTTTATACTGCCTTTCCTTGTAGGGCGAGACAGCTTGGCTAGATGTATCTTGTGCTAATTCTAATATGTAAACATTGTGTACTTGACACATGGTCAGCTATTTTGAGGATTGGGTTGTAAGTGACCACC
>NC_091180.1:31602622-31690122 GCF_040958095.1 Procambarus clarkii
GCTCAGTGAGTGAAAGTGAAGTCTGTTTTCTTAATCTCGGTAAAAATTTCTTCCCTTAGGAATCTCTGTGATATGAAGCAGACTGGAAAGTTAACATCAGAGCAGTTTGCTTTGGCCATGTGGTTCATTCAACAGAAGCTGGCGGGCTCAGACCCCCCTGCAGCCCTTACTCCCGAGATGATACCCCCGACAATGAGACCTAAACCCTCGGCAGAGTCGAATGTAAGTTTCTTCACCTTCTCTTCCTGTGGCTTGAAATTTCTAATGATATTTACATCATATTGATGTTGGAAATTATTGTAAAAGGGTTAACAATTGGTAATTTATTATATATTACATATTCATTGCATATGCTTGCAAGTCATATTAGATGTTTTTTTATATTAGATATATTATACAGTATTATATTATTATATTAGATATATTATATTGTATTTTAGATATATTATATATATATATATATTAGATATATTAGGTAGTACATATTAGATACAGTATTATCATCTTGGGACCTAACAGCTGAGTGGATAGCGCTCGGGATTCGTAGTCCTGAGGTTCCGGGTTTGATCCCCGGCGGAGACGGAAACAATGAGCAGAGTATCTTTCACCCTGATGCCCCCTGTTTACCTAGCAGTAAATAGGTACCTGGGAGTTAGACAGCTGCTACTGGCTGCTTCCTGGGGAGGGGGGGGTAACAAAAAGGAGACCTGGTCGAGGAACCGGGCCATGGAGACGCTAAGCCCCGAAATCATCTCGAGATAACCTCAAGATTGGGTTATTTTAGCACATTCTTCAATTTTTAAGTTTCCCAATTCAGTGTGCTTTGTATTTTTTCATATTGTTGCATTACAAAGTTCAACATATGCTCCATCTGACAGAACGCTTTGACAATTTATAAGGAAATTCTGATATTTTTAGTTACTGGAAATAATATATTTACTCCACTGGGCAGGGGTAATTTAATCATGCGGTATATGATGGTAATTTAATGCACAGGTTGAGTGCTTATGTGTATAGAGAAATTAAAACTTAAATTTGCCTTATTTGTCAAGGTTTGATTTACTTAACACAGCCATAGAGCTGTTATCATAAAAGATGTGGAGTGAAACCCCCCAAAACTACACTAGTTATATCATACAAAACTTCCGTTTTTTCTTATTTCTCCGTAGTACTGCATATCTACTGCAGTGTATTTTAATGAATATGTAGCTTTTTCTACATATTCATTTACCACTTAGCCAAGTGGTAAATGCTTAGCCAAGCAGCAAGGAGCCACCAAAGGGTCCACCACAAAGAGGCTTTTCATTACAATTTGTTTTTTGTTTACATTGGATCAGCTGTTATTAAGGCTTGGTATATGCACCTTGGGTACATTTCACTTTTTCCGGCTCTTCTCAAACTCGAAAGTTAATGCTCCAGTACATTAAGATTTGCATCTTGCAGTTGTTAAAACAACTAATCAGGCTTTGCCAACCCCCTTGGGTATCCTCGAGGGACATACTTACTGGGGTAGCTTAAAAAATTCTGTGCCGTACTAAGCATTAATTGCACTTTCTAACTGTACCCGCTACATTCCCAAAGACACTGTGGGGATCTTAATTGAGGACGCAGCTGAATAATTCAATTCGGAAAGGAGCTTTTCATAACACCTTAAAGCCTTATTTTAAGGTTTTCAGGTATTTCTTTTTATTTACATATATTTTATATATCAAATATAAATTAGATTAGATTATACAGTATATATAATATATATAATATAAATAAAATTATACACATAGATACATTCACACAGTACAGTATATATTATTTTTGTTACTTTGAAGACGACATAACATTCTGAACAGGAGAAAGTTAATGCTATAAATATTTTAATTGTTTTTCTCTCCCGTTGGGATCCACTACAGGTGGATCTATTAGGTGATCTAATGGCCCAAGTGGTTGAGGTATGCTATTGTTTTCAAACCTAGAGTATTGGCCCCCCATAATGCTTTTTTGTAGAGGCCTAGAGGCAGCATAAGGTTGATGAAGCTAGCCGTAGGTGAGCTGCACCCAGTGATGAGTAGCTGCACCCGGTGATGAGTAGGTCGTCTCCTGGCACACAGTTAGATTGGAGAGATGATGCAGTTACAGCCTTTTTTCTTTTTTACAGTTGCTAACATGAGATACTTTTGTTCAGCGTCTTGGTTTGTTAATGTGTGTGTCAGTGTAGGAATGCATTATTTATTTGAATTAATATTTTTGCCTTAGTGTTAATTTTTGCTCTTAGCTATGATTTTTATATAGTATATATATATATGAAATATTGTGCAGTATATCCTAATTGGAATAATTGCAGTACTGTACATTGAATTTGATACAAGCCGATGACAGTTCTCTTTGGAAAGTATGCTAAATATTTGTGTGAATTAGTTGAAAATTTGATTGACATGTGATGAAAGACTGTTAAGTTAATGTGGACAAAGGTAAAGTTGTAGTGGTGGCGAGCGGAAATTGTTCGTGAAATAAATGTGAAATTTGGTGCTAGAATTTGTTGATTCGTTATATACCTGGGACATTTGGTAAATAAGGAACTTGTGCAAGCAAAGTGTAGGTAATTACCTGAGTATAGTTAGAGGATGAGCTGTGTTTGTGGTGTCCCGTCTTCCCAGCGTCCCAACGCTGTCATATAACACACTTATAAAGTATAACTGATGGTCATACTTTATAAGTATACTACAGTACTTACAAAGTATAACCATCTACTGATGGTTTTGGCCTACACTACCACCTCACTCACTTTGTTCCAGCCGTCTACCACTCTGTGAAAGGGAATTTTCAAATATTTTTTTGGCAGCTATGTGTAAAGTCCATGATCTCTTGTTCGTGAAGTTCTAGGTCTCGAGAATTCCAATTTATAAATTGTGTCGGTTCCCATTACTATTTGTACGTAGTGATCATATTGCTGCTTTTTCTTCAATATTCTAGCTTTGGCATATTTAATGGCTCTAACCTCTCCTTATTTATAGCTCTGTCTTTCAGTTCTGGGAGCCATTTAGTTGCATGTCTTTGAACTTCATCCAGTTTGTTGATGTGCTGCTTTAGATATTTAATACAGCTGCTGCATATTCTGTCTTTGATCTCACCAACATCTTGACCAATTTCTTTGGTATTTCACCATCCATGTATTTAAAAGCACTTCTGAAATTGGAAGGCATTGCATAGGCTTCTTGCACAATATTCTTTGTGGGACGCAGGTGATCGTTTTCTATTTAGAAACACCCTAGTTCTATTTATCAGAATTCTTTAAAGCTTTTTCACATAATTTGTTGGTTGTGTGTGGCCTATTTTCTTTGGGGAAAGAAAGTTGCTAGATAGTTGTGTGGTGCGAAGATGAAAAACATGTTGACCAAACCACACACTAGAAAATAAATGGACGATGACGTCTCGGTCCATCGTGGACCATTCTCAAGTCGATTGACTTGAGAATGATCATCGACTTGAGAACAGCCCAGGAAGGACTGAAATGTCGTCGTCCCTTCACTTTTTAGTGTGTGGTTTGGTCAACATATTTCAGCCATGTTATTGTGACTCCTCGTCTGCATGAAAAACATAGTGAGTGAGTGTATAAGGAAGTGGGAATTGGGGTGAATGACCATGGAATGTGTTGTAGGATAATACTGAGTGGAAATGGTCTGTAATGAGGGGGTGAATGTGCTGGTAGTCGTTAGAATAGTACGGCATATGATGGTAATTCACAAGTAACCCTGCAGGCGATGAGTCACAATAACGTGGCTAAAGTATGTTGACCAGACCACACACTTAGAAAGTGAACGGACGATGATGTTACGGTCCATCCTGGACCATTCTCAAGTCGATTGTCCGGGACGGACCGAAACGTCGTCGTCCCTTCACCTTCTAAGTGTGTGGTCTGGTCAACAAGTAGCCCTGTATACGTGATCTTATGAAATAGTACGGTGCTACTGTGGATGACTGCTGGAGTATGGTGGTGCTTGTTTGTGATGCTATGTATCAGTAGTGTGAATTATTTAATGGACAAATGTATCTTTAAATTTGTTTACATATATCTTTCTTTTAGTATTCACTTTTTTGTCTAAGCTGATGCCTCCCCCACCTCATGAAAGTGGGAAACGGGGTAATGGTGATGAAAAAATTTATTAAATATTAATAAATTGGAGTTTCTGGAAAGCATTTAGCACTAGAAATATATAATTAAATACTCGGAACAATTTGTCTTTTAAGTATTTAGTATGGCTGCTGTGAAGGCTATTTTTTTTTTATTTAATTCATTGTTTGTCACCGAGCTTTCGTTATTACACCATAACCTGAACTTTGAGTAGTTTCAATTATTAGAGTTCTTCCAGGCTCATACTTGAATATTAGTCAAGAATTAGATTTTTTTTTTTTTTTTTTTTTACAGGTAGTGCCAGATAAACCTCAGTACAATAATCCTGAACTGCAGCTTGTTGCTGATGAGATTGATGAGCTGAATGCTGACAAACTCAAATTAGAGTCGGAGATTCAGCTGAAGGAAGCGGGCATTAGAGTTAAAAATAATGAGTTGAAAAATTTACAGGTGAGCTTTTTCTTCATTATGTGTACAGCATTGAGATAAGATATGTACCAGTACAATACAATATATGAATATTTAAGTACTTTATGCACAAGGCTCTCAAGAATGACTTGTTCATATTTTCCCAAAAATGTTAAATTCAAATGTTGAAATAATTTTTGTTTGTTTATTTTGAGCAATAATTTTTACACAGTTGCCGTAATTAAAATTTTAATGTTTGTGTAACCTCCAGACTGAACTAGATACGCTGACTTCAACGTTACGGCAATTAGAGCATCAAAAAGGCGCTGCCCAACAGAGGTTGGATGACCTTGGCAATCAGGTAAGGCCTAGCATGTGGCATCTTACTTGCTGCTCGAGGTGAGATGTGCTGAAGAATCAATCTTATGTTTTCACTTGCTTTATACGAGCACTCCTTTTAAATTAATTTAGTTACAACGAATGCAATATATATAGGCAGTGAATGAACATTCGGCCCAAATTGCAGCACACATGTAGCAGTGGCCTTTCGCACTTTGCACTCACCCTTTGGTTTATTGTTTGAAGTTAAGCACATTCATAGGCTAGTCCTACGTAATGCATTTCTAGCTCCCTGGAAACCTTGTTCCTTTTTGTGTTCAAGAATATAATAGTTTATAAATAGGTCAAGTTTTAAATAAGGAATTAGACTTGTGAAATTTGCATTTGATTATTTTTCGTAAGCATGCATTTAAAAGTTTTTCTGCTGCATTAGATATTCAATATTATTAGAGAAATAGAGTATTGAGCTCTGCCCATGTATAACTTATTGCCTTGTTCTGCATTCTAGATATTAAACAAATCCTCTTAACTCGTCCTTTTTTTCTGTTTTACGTAGACTTACGCAACATGGCTGATGTTTACTTCCTATTTATTATTGCATATATTTATCCAAGAATTACATGAAACCAGCATTGTCTGGCAATTTTATTTTGAGAGACTTTCACGCAAGATTTTGAGAACGTTATGTATTTTTAGTTATATTTTATTATTTTTGCTGAAAAGGCTGAAGTTATGGATTATACATTCGTTTGATTATACATTTCACTGTAATGTATTTATTTGGCAATGGCATCACAAAGAGAGAGCTGAAGAGGTACACACATTTTTGTATAGCAACATTAACAGTTTTAAAACAAAGTAGAGATGTAAGAGCAGTCTGGGGGAAGTTAAGAATAGTTGTTGGGAGGTGTGTGTTGGTCATTATGTAATACACAAGTTACAAACAAAATGCTTTGTGCATATAACATGGGTAAACAAAAATAAATAATTATTTCAATGCTTTTAGTAGTTGTGAATTAAGAAACTTATTTTCTACTGGCATAATATGAGTAATCGAAACAAAAACATACTCGCTTTTTGATGACGCAATATTAACACTTTCGCTCACCCCGCGCGCCACCCCTCGACAGGGCGATATAGGCCCCAGCGTGTCACGGAAGCGCGCGTTAATTCCGAAAAGTGTATACTCTCTTCAACTTTGTCACCTCAATTCTCCTTCTACGAGATTAAATTTGGTATCATTGTTTTCGCAATAAAATTCTCTACAGCACTAAATGCATATAAACTCCAAAAGCCCGGCTAATTACCCGCAGCAAACAGAGAAAGTGCGAACGAGTTACCCGGGAGCGCGCAAACGGGATAAAATGTTTTCACTATTTTCACTCTGGTCACCTCAATTTTTGTCCTAGGTCTTTCATTTTGGTCTCAATGGGTTCGTAATAAAATTCTCTAGAGGAACATTAGCATATAAAAAAAAAAACCTGGTCACGCTCCAACCGCCGACGAGTTGAAGATGGGCCACGCGTTAGCCGTGAGTGAGTGCTCAGAGGCCTTCCAGCTACACTCCCAATTCCCGCCCTTTTCAAGCCTTTCTTTCGCAATTTTCTTCCTGGAAGGGCCTTGTTCATGATTACTATCCATCGTGGAGTAAGCGTAGATAGTTTCTAAAGCTGCAGTAAGAAATATAGCCACGGAAAATAGCCGAAATGTTCACACGTTTGAGATGCGAGGGGAGGCGACATTGGTCACAACAGTGGAGCAAAGACAATGGGCCCACGGCGTGTGCCAAGCCGCCTGAGGGCCACGAGGCTCAACAAAGAAAATGGGAAGACATCGGCGCACATTTTAAAACCAGTCCCAAAAATATCGGATAAAAACCTGATTTTTCGCGAATTTTTAAAGTGGATGACGCAATGCTGCGTCATCCCCGGCATTACCGCCAGTAAACGGATGACGCAATGCTGCGTCATCCCCGAGCGAAAGTGTTAATCATCGGGTTGTAAATGTTCTTGTACACATTAGGCAATGATGTGGTAGAGGCAGACTCCATACACATTTTCAAATGTAGATATGATAGAGCCTGATAGGCTCAGGAATCTGTACACCATAGATCGACAGTCGAGGGGCGGAACCGAAGAGCCGAAGCTCAACCCCCACAAGCACAACTTGGTGGGTACATGGATTTTGCATAACATTGTGTCGTGATGCACATGCTTTGAACAGCGAGTAGGTAGAGGTTGGCCGCTCGTGTGGTGGGTGGACCATGCTTCATATTACCTAGTTGTGCTTGTGGGGGTTGAGCTTTGGCTCTTTGGTCCCTCTCAACTGTCGATCAACTGGTGTACAGATTCCCGAACCTTCTGGGTTCTTATCATATCTACATTTGAATCTGTGTATGGAGTCAGCCTCC
Organism: Procambarus clarkii; assembly: GCF_040958095.1. Taxonomy (NCBI): domain Eukaryota; kingdom Metazoa; phylum Arthropoda; class Malacostraca; order Decapoda; family Cambaridae; genus Procambarus; species Procambarus clarkii. The sequence goes on from NC_091180.1 coordinate 31,609,903, forward strand.
ACCACATTACTGCCTAATGCATTTCCATCTGTTAACTACTCTGACACTGAAAAAGTTGTTTTCATGTGTCACTGTCCTCACTGGCTCATTAATTTTTGGCAATTTTGGTGGGACACTCGTGTTGCTGTATGCACATTAACACTTTAGCGTGCCGGGGAGTTAACTGAATACTATCTGGAAGATTTGCCGTTCGTTTCGGGCGACCGTGCGGCGACACTAAAATGTTTATAATCTTTTCGGTCTGCTCACCTTAATATTCCATGTATGTATTTAAATTTGGTATCAATTTGTTCGCAAGAGAATGCTCTAGAGGAATATACAGCATATGTAAAATGTCACCAAACCCGACATGAGACCCGCACCAAATAAAAAACTATGGCAATCGTTAGCCATGAGTGTCAAACCGCGCTGAAATGTTTATGATCTTTTCATGTTTGTCAATCCGAGAATTGTGCTACATCATTAATTTTGGTATCACTGTGACCGCAATAAAATTCCCTTCACGGACATATGCATATAAATGTAGAATCATGATCGCGGCCCACCCGCAAGAGTGTGGGAAGTGGCTGAAGTGTTACCTCTTAAGGCACCCGACAGCAGATGGGCGAAACACCTTTTGAAAAGTGTATATTCTTTTCACTGTCCTGACCTTAATTTTCTATGTACGTACTTAAATTTTGTACCAATATGTTCGCAATAGAATGTTCTAGAAGAACATATGTATAAAATGTCACACAAGGATGCGTTTGACCGGCACCAAATAAAGAAACTTCGTCGATTACACTCGTCGAGTCAACATTTTACAATAGTTTTACCACAAAGATACAAGTGAGCTCTGTTCTCCCAAATAGGCTATGTGACTATTAGAGAAAACGAAAATTTAATGGCAAACATGCTTAAATTATCCCCAAGTTGATTTGATAAGAATTGGATTTTTTAGAAATATTTTTTTCAATGCACCTCTTGAGGTGCATTCAAGGGAAAAAAATGTCCTGCTCAAATGACATATGGGTGCTAAATTGTGCGCAATCTAAAGGCGCTCATTTTAAAACCACTACCAGATTGATCTGATAAAATAATTTTTAACAAATATTTTAATGAGTGGCTCAGCGCCACGTCGTCGGAGAGGAATCGGGAGAAATATGAGTGACGAGAGGTTCAGTCATTAACGCGTCAAAGTGTTAAGTTCTCTACAGTCAAAACTGTCTTATTATAATTTGCACGTACCTAAAGCACTAATAATTTGGTCGCTTTTTTACTATACAATCGAGTAGTCATTTCTTTGTTTACATGTAAACAGGAGTAATATATAATAATAAAAAGCTATCAAATGTGAAATTATTATAAACAATTATATGCTGTGGTGAGCCTGACGATTCTTACTCCAGAATGTGTGTTTAGTGCAAGAACTAAACTATGGGGCCTGACAGCTGAGTGGACAGCGCTTCGGATTCGTAGTCCTGAGGTTACAAGTTTGATCCCCGGCGGAGGGGAAAGAAATGGACAGTTTCTTTCACCCTTATGCACCTGCTCGCCTAGCAGTAAATGGGTATCTGGTAGTTAGACAGTTGCTACGGGCTGCTTCCTGTGGGTGTGTAACAAAAAAGGAGGCCTGGTCGAGGACCAGGCCGCGGGGACGCTAAGCCCCGAAATCATCTCGAGAATAGATGTCTTGGTGGCTCTTTCTCTTTTTTTATCCTGTTAAGTTTAGTTTAAAGGTTTCTTGTCAAGAACTATATATAAATACTGTACTGAGCACTAAACAAAAGTATAGTACAGTATATTAGTAAAGGTGATAAATTTATTTTATACTGCATTATTCTTTTGTAGGGGTTGAGGAGGGATATCTGGATGGGTATAAAGACTATTGGAAACTTAATAAAAATACATTTTGTGGACTGAGAAAGATTTTTGAAAGGTATACTTTCTTTGACAGACTGAAGTTAATTTAAGGTGATGAGTTTAGAACAGAATTGATCATACTGTAAAACAAATAATTTGTCCTACTGTTTCAAGGGAATGGCAGTAGTTTGGATATAGAAACTGTAGAGAAATGACAGTACACTGCCCTGGAAACACACTGAAACTGTCTCTATTTTCCCCTTGTTACAACTTGTAATAAAGTTGTTACTTCTTGGCTTAACGTGTTTATGACATATTAGAACGTTGTTACAACTTGCTATATTGGTTGTTATACTGGTTAGGAAGTGTTAAAACGTGTTCGAACGTTGTACCAACGTTGTAGTTTCGGTGTGTGTTTGGCAGGTGTATTAGGAAATGATCTATGGGAGAACTTGATTAGCGGTTGAAGATGAGCATGCTGCTGTTAAATGGTTTGGCCATTTACTTTTGGAAAGCCCCCACTGAACTCTGCACGCCAGTTTAATGCCATTAGCATGATAATAAGCTATCAGTACTTACATTTTGCAGTACTTTTTCTTTGCAGAGAAATTCAATTCATAAAATTAATGGTAAAGAAATTTTTCCAAAGGATAAATATTCTATGAAACTTTACATATCTTGTTTTGCTGTTAAATATCTAAAATAGACTAGGAATACAGTACTATACAATACTCGGAAACGATATCAGAAATTTAATGTCTATTATGCTTGCATTATAACAAATTGGTAGTTATGAATATACGTTGGGATAGAGTAAAGTTTCCTCACTAAACTGGTTGGGAGTAGACAAAACATGCTGGAAAGCTCGGAATTGATTCATGTTTTAGATTTGCTTGTCATCTAGAGACGCAACTCGTCACTTGACAAGTTCTGGTGTGCATTGTTGCCTGTGAATTTTCCTTTTCATTTTACTGTGTACAAGGATACATTATACTCTGCATGGGTGCATGTCTGCATCACTGGCTTGTGTGGGTGTTTAAACTGTACTGATGTAATTTTTCTCCCTGGGCAGGGTTTGACTCGGGATCTATGCCATTTCTTTCGTTTCTGTCCATTTCGCTGCTGCTGGGATCATTGGGTGCAGGCTCCATGGGGCCTTCAACAGTTTTTAGTTTGCTGGTTTTCTCTTCAGGTTTTTTTAGAGCGTTGAGCTATTAGAGACGGTAGCTTCAGGGAGACGCCTGACGGCTGAGTGGACAGTGCTCGGGATTCGTAGTCCTGAGGTTCCGGGTTCTATCCCTGGTGGAGGCAGAAACAAATGGGCAGAGTTTCTTTTGCCTTGATGCACCTGTTCACCTAGCAGTACATAGTTACCTGGGAGGTAGACAGCTGCTGCAGGCTGCTTCATGTGGGGGGGGGGGTGTAATAAAAAGGCCTAGTTGAGGAACGGGTCGCGGGGACGCTAACCCCTGAAATAGTCTCAAGATAACCTCAAGATAACTCTTGATAATCCGTTGAGTGGCTTTTACCCTCTGTTCTTGCACCTTATAGTATTGTCTTTTGCCTTTTTTTTTCTTCTGTTTCCAGTAATATGGTAAAGGAGTCTCCTCTATTTTACCAGGTAGAATTTGATACCATAGTTTATGGCATCAAATTCTACCAAATTCTGTCCCATTATATAATGTCATATAAATCTGGATCTTCCTTTGGGTTTATCTTGTCAAAAGAGTTCATTCTGTTTGGGTTGGTTTGTTTCATGCTTCCTACATGCCTCCACCCTTAAATAGGGCAAGAAAATGGCCTTAAATGAATACTCAGAATCGCCAACTAGTAGGTAGTCAACAGGTAGATATTTGTTTTATGTGAGAATCCAGTTGTTTTTTGGAGTTATTTTTCCTTTGAGCACCCCACTGGTCAGCTCTGTCTTTGATAGTTTTCTTACCTGCAGAGAGCGTACCTAGAGAGGGTTTTGGGCGTTCTTCTACTTCCCGAGCCCAGCCTGGGGGCCAAGTTTACCATTTCATTTTGCCCAGAATGTGCACCAAAGGCCGGTCCAGAAATCTACCATTGATTGTAATAAAGCATCCCACTCTAGATGGCTTTAATAGTTCTCTATACCCACTTTTTCTTTGTTCTATGTAGTCTAATGAATACTTGAGGTGGCAACCCTTGGATGACTTGAGCCGCAGACCACCTGGTGGTGGTCTGCGATACTAGCTTGGTTTGTTGACATTGGGCAAGCTTCTAGTTCCAGTGATTCCATTTCTTTTTTCATCAAGGCACATAATTTTTGCTTCACCTGTACTTACTGGGCAATTTTAATGGGTTATGAGGTTCATCTCTGATCCCCCCCATGCTCCTCTTGCCTCTATGAGCATATCAGATTGTGGTGCTGGTGTTGGATAAGACAACTCGCATCCAGAGGTAATTATCCAAGTGTGGTTACAGGATGAGAGCTACGCTCATGGTGTCCCATCTTCCCAGTTCTCTTTATCACATAATACTTTGAAATTACTGACGGTTTTGGCCTCCACCACCTCACTTACCTATTTGTGTGTAATTACCTAAGTGTAGATACAGGATGAGAGCTACACTCTGCAACTGGTACTCTGAGAGAGAACTCTATCAACATCAGAGGTCCGAGACTGTTCAACACGCTTCCACTACACATAAGGGGCATAACTGGCCGACCCCTCACAGTGTTCAAGAGAGAACTGGATAAGCACCTCCAAGGGATACCTGATCAACCAGGCTGTGACTCGTACGTCAGGCTGCAAGCAGCCGGGTCCAACAGCCTGGTTGATCAGTCCGGCAACCAGGAGGCCTGGTCGACGACCGGGCCGCGGGGACGCTAAGCCCCGGAAGCACCTCAAAGTAACCTCAAGGTAAGGTAAGGTACACTCGTGGTGTGCCATCTTCCCAGTACTCTTTGTCACATGGTGCTTTGTTACTACTGACAGTTTGGCCTCCACCACCTTCTCAGTTAGCTTGTTCCAACCGTCTACCACTATGTTTGCCAAAGAAAACTTTCTAATACTTTTTTGGTACCTTTGTTTGGTGTGATGGGTTTGTGGCGGTCTCTGTGGTAATTTAGCCACTGCGCTGGGGACCTACTGAGGCCACCCAGAAAAGTGTTTCCGTACATTGAACACTTGATTATTTTTTCTATAAGCCTGTTACTTTTCTTAATTTTATTATGAAAGGAGATAGTTGCATAATGTCTTAAAGGTAAATTGAAGACAGCTGAAATATAATATTTTTAATTGATACAGTATCTCAATATACAGCCCATCCTCCTGTTTTGGTAGTACTTGGGTAGTAATGATGAGGACCATAGTATATACAGTATACCGACATTCAATGCAATTAGAAAGTAGAAATCGGGGGCCAGATCCACGAAGCAGTTGCACAAGCACGTGCGAACCTGTACATCTTCTCAATTTTTGGCGGCTTTGTTTACAATTATTAAACAGTTAATGAGCTCCGAAGCACCAGGAGGCCGTTTATAACAATAACAACAGTTAATTGAGAAGTTTCATGCTTGTAAACTGTTCAATAAATGTAACCAAAGCCGTCAAAGATTGAGGAATGATGTACACATTCATAAGTACTTGCACAACTCCTTCGTGATCCTAGCCCCTAGATTTGGACAAACCGGAAAATTATTTTTTACTTGTTGCATTGACAAACTAAACTATCCTAACCTACCTAGGCCTAATACACAATAACTGAGGCCTAATATAGTATATATGTGTGCTATGCTAAGCCTAGGAATATACAAGTTTGTGTTTTAGCTTTATTTATTTTGAAAGAATTCCTTACTAGTTGGTATACTATTATCTAAAAAGTACGTACGTACAAATTCGTGACTTGACAATCGTCACAATAGGTACTATCTAAACAGGAGGATGGGTTGCAATATAATCAGCTGTTAATATTAATTTTGAACTGCAAATATTTCAACATTTGTCAGTAAGTACATTGCTGTGTGCCTTGAAGTAAGTCGGTATCAAACAGTTTCTCTAACACTACACTTATATGATGTAATTTAATTGATATGCTACTTCGTATTCATAAATTTTAGCACTGTATAGCATCAGTCATGTTGTGTAAGTATATTATGAGACCTGTGACTAAGGTTTTCCTTTGTTTGAAAAGTTTTAATTTTTTAACCCTTTAATTTTGTTTACATTTCTTATATTATGTTACAAGTTATGGCAAATTTAAGTTGTCCCTGTGATGCCCTGACATGAACACTTTGAAGCTTGCATATACACCTTACCATGTTGTGTTGACATCTGCAGAAAAAGATCCTAGAGGGAGAACGGAATGACCTCCAAGCCATGATTGAGGCCGAACAAGAAGAGGTAATGAGATCATTTTTGGATTGTTATATTACTGAGGTAAAGCAGGAAAGGCATTTCTTATTTATTGCACCATTTGTAAGATGATCTTAATCTTTGGAAGATGCTCTATTGTGCTCTTAACAAATACAAGCTGATTAGTTAAATTCCTTGGCGTTTTGAAGCTGTGTTAAGTCGTGTTTCATTCATCTCGGCTTTTAATTAACTTTCCTGTTTTGCCAAAATTCTCACGAATTTCAATGTTTTAATCCATTTATTATCTTTTCACATATTTTTATGTAGTGCAAAAATACTGTACTGTACTGTGATATATCATACAAGGTATGTTTTAGGTTGTATCATTTGGAATGTTTTGGTATGACAACTATTTAATGTATTTCATTGACAAAAATATGAGTAAGTTGCTAAAAATCTGCCAAACCAGAAGTTTCTACTTTTCATGTAACATTTTGTTTACAAATCAGATGTTTTGGAAAATGATAAAGGTTCTTTGTTTAGTGTGACACTTTTTGCCGAGTATATAGCTCGTAGCACAGTGTGGTACAGCCAGTTCATAGCAGAATGATTTCGAGTTTGATTCCCAAGCGGAAAGAGATGTTTGGCCACACCTAATTACTGTTCACCTAGCAGTACTGTACCTGGCACTTAGGCAGCTGTTTTGGGTTATATCTTGGGCACGGCCAGTAGTTGGCCTGGGGAACCTCGATAACTCAAACAAGTATTCTGTCCCCAAGAGTCGGGAATCACATGTTTAGAACAAGGGATAGGGTGGGGGAGACATATTGGGATACATGGTGCTTTGTGACAGGATAGGGAGGCGTTAAAATATATTCTTGTGTGTGTGTGTGTGTGTGTTTACTAGTTGTGTTTTTGCGGGGGTTGAGCTTTGCTCTTTCGGCCCGCCTCTCAACTGTCAATCAACTTTTTACTAACTACTTTTTTTTTTTTTTTTTTTTTTTTTTTTTTTTTTTTTTTTCCCACACCACACACACACCCCAGGAAGCAGCCCGTGACAGCTGACTAACTCCCAGGTACCTATTTACTGCTAGGTAACAGGGGCACTTAGGGTGAAAGAAACTTTGCCCATTTGTTTCTGCCTCGTGCGGGAATCGAACCCGCGCCACAGAATTACGAGTCCTGCGCACTATCCACCAGGCTACGAGGCCCCTCCAGTGTGTGTGTGTGTGGTTGATAGCTTAAAACAGCATTATGAAAACCTAAGTTTACGTAGCTAAATTATTTGTTCCTGTGTTATATAGCAAATCTCAACTGTTTGAGCAGATGTACACCAGTTTTTCAAAGTTTGATCAGCTAAAAAATAAGTTTGATACATTTTCTGGGAGGGCCACTTTGGTAGCTCCTCTACACACCCATCTAGTAAGGTCCAAATCTGGATTACTACACCAGGCGCTTAAGATTCACAAACACCTACTGAAAACCAGTACTAGACTCTGGCCCCCTTAATAGAGGCAAGAGTGAGTCTGTTGGTACTAGACCACCACAACAATTTGAAGGAAAACCCACCACAAAGTTAGGATACAACAATAAAAGCAACTGCGTAGACAACATTGACAACTCGTGACGTGAACACGCATATTCTTACACACACAAATCACAATAGCGTGATATATCAAATGAACAAATTCACAAGGGCCTGCTGAGGGTTCGAACCTACGTTCGGGATGATCCCAGACACGCCTTAGCCGACTGCGCCACGACATGGTAGAAGAATTGCAACCTGGAGTGCTCATGCCCTCACGAGGATCCCACAGCTTCTCCGTAGCACAAACCAGGGTTTCACACAATTCTTAGTTGATTTGTTCATGCATATTGTTGTTAACAGCAAGCAACTGCTAGTTGGCAGCACTCGCTTGCCATTTTGTCATTTTTTGCAGATGATACAAATCAGCATGAAAATTACATCTGTAAAGACATTGAAAAATTACAAATTGATATAATAAAGTATTTGAATGGGCAGCATAAAATAATAAATGATGATGGTTTAACAGTGATAAATTGCAGGTACTTCAGTATTGTAAAAATGAAGACCATAAACAAATTACAAGGTACAAAGCACAATAAAATCTGCCCATAGTAGGAAAGCAACATGTAAAGAATGTTGGGAATAATGATGTCTGACTACTTAACATTTAGGGAGCATAACCACGCAATATAACATCAGCCAGAAAAATGATAGGATGGATTACAAAAATCTTCAAATCCAGGGATTCCATTGCAATGCTCATACTATTCAAATCACTGGTGCTCTCTCGCCTTGAATATTGCTTGATACTCAATTCCTCCTCCTAAACAGGATAGATTGCTGAAGTAAAGGGAATACAGTGAACACATGCGGCACACACAGACACTACAAAGCACCTAAATTATTGGGACTGTCTCAAATCTCTCAAAATGTATTCTCTAGAAAGAAGACAAGAGATTTATCAAATAATATACAGTGGAATCTCAAATAACGACTTTAATCTGTTCCGGCGCCGTGGTCATCGTGTGAAATTGACATCATTCAAAACGAAGTTCCCGATTGAAAAGAATGTAAATAGAAATAATCCGTTCTACCACCGAAAAACATCAATATGATATTTGATGTTTTAAATAATGGAGCCGCCTACCTTACATACACTGAACAAACCTTTATGACATTTTTCTTTCTTCAAATTTGCTTAATTTTTTTTTTATTTTTTGTACAGCAAAAGGTTCGTTCAGTGTTTGTCAGGTAGGCTGCTCCATGTTACAGTACTTAAAAAAAATAAAAAAATGAAAAAATGAAGAATTTTGAAAAACAGAACACATGTCTAAAAAGTTCGTTCGGTGTTCGGCAGGTAGACTGCTCCATGTTTCTTAAATAAAAAAAAATAAATAAAAACCAGTTGAAACAATTTGAAAAACTGACAAATGCCATAAAGGTTCGTTCAGTGTTTGTCGGGTAGTCTGCTCCATTATGACAATGTTTCTATGTGTTTCAAATGTGTTCTATTTGTTTTGTATTTTTCATTTATTTCTCAATAATGGAGCCGCCTACCCGACAAACACTGAACGAACCTTTATGGCATTTGTCCATTTTTCAAATTGTTTCAACTGGTTTTTATTTATTTATTTTTTATTTAAGAAACATGGAGCAGCCTACCTGCCGAACACCGAACGAACCTTTATGACATTTGTTCTTTCTTTAAAAAAATTCATTTTGTTTTTCTACGAAAAAGTCAATGCTTTGCAACATCCCAGCATCAATAGCGTCTTTAAACAAAGAAAAATAATTTATTTGCATTGTCGGAGGCGTCCGAGAATGTGCGAGAAGCAGCCCACGATCCCACCATGTGGTGTTGACGTTATTCAAAAGAGCGGTCGCCTAACGAGATGAATTATCGGCAATCGGGATGTTTGTTACCACATTGGTTGCCATTTGAGGCAGTCGCTACTCGAGGTTCTACTGTATACATGGAAAGAACTGGAGGGCCAAGTCCCAAATTTTTACAGTAAAATACCAATATATTAGTGACCGACATGGAAGGAAATGCAGAGTAGAGGTGCCATAGGTGCAATCAAAGAACACTCTATGAATATCAGAGGTCCACGGTTGTTAAATATCCTCCCAGCCAGTATAAGAAATAATACCGGAACAAAAGTGGAAATCTTCAAGAAAGAACTTAGACAGTTTTCAGCAAGAAATAAAGGACCAACTGGACTGTAGTGGATATGTGGATCTCTCCAAGCAACAGCCTGTTGGACTAAGCTTTCACAAGTCGAGCCTGGACCGGGCTTGGGGGAGTTGTTACTCCTCCCAGAACCTCATCCGGGTATAATCCAGGTAGGCACTTGTAACTCTTAAGAGCCTGGTGTGGTTACCTTGAGGCGTTTCAGGGGCTTAGCATTCCTGTGGTCCGGTTATCTAGGTTTGGAACTTAACAGGTGGGTAGCTGAGGGAGCCACCAAGGGAAGGAGGCATTTCATTACATACGACACTGATTTTCGGTGAGGGGATCCCAAGTGACCACTGGAGGCACCTTCTTTCAGTTGAGGTTATAATCATGGTTTGCTTCAGTACTGTAAGAACGTTGATGATATGCACAAGTGGTGTTTGTGGTATTAATGCCTCAAACTCTTCCTCATGTCAATAAAAAGGAATTACAAATAAATTAGAAAATTGTTTGCAAGTTTTTGCTTTTTAAGGAATTATTGAATGTACTTGAACAGCATGCTTTGGGAGAGCTAAAAGGACATATCTCTTTAAAATAAACCCTGAGTTCAAGATTTAAATTGTCAAGTTAGCTTACAGAATTATAGATAATTAATGTTACCTTTCAAGAAAGTAATTTTTGTTTTATCAGAGTTAATTATAAATAATTCATTTTGTTGCGGCATTCATTAGTGGTTATTTTTTTTAATGCTTGCACAAGTTTTTTTTTATATTGATAAGATTTACAGAATGTTTGTTGCCTCGTTTTAGTATCCCACGAACCTTAGTACAAAATCTAAACTGCGTGGGAAATTAATTAGTCAGTGTATCTAATAAATAAATACAGTAAGTAAGTTGGAAGTACAGTATATTACATAGTTTTAAATTTCTTAATCCGTTCCCTCCCAAATGGGCAGCGTTTATAGTTGTTTGGGAGGAGAATGTATTTTCTACTGGCCAGACGTGATGACCTAAATATAAAATATGGAATTGTCATTATCTATGTTAGAAAGTGTAATATTAACCCTCAAACCGCGCATATCATATATAAATGATATCAGTGACAAAACCGAAACCGCGCACATCATTTATATATGATTTCGTGTCTAGCGATATAATTTAAACGCCCCGCCTGGGATAGGGGCAGCTATAGTACAGCCACGACCGATAGTTGCCAGATGCCACCTAGAAAAAAAATCCAGGCCAACATTCTTGGGTGTTACAGCGTCAGTATTGAGCAAGCCACCAAGGCTGGCGCACGCAGCATGAGCTCACAGCACCGCTGTTCAGCTTGTGACCACAGCATCGCCTACAAATACCATAATATAAATGATACTGCTATTATTTAGCAGTGATAGTATTACTGAAGCCCCCTGACTGTGATAAAACTGACCAGGATTCTGATAATAGCAGGATTGTGGTGATATTTAGCGCTGTGCTCCATGGAGGGAGGAGCAAGGCTGTGGGAGGGAGGGTTGTGGCGTCGTGTTCTGACTGTGTGTGGCCACCATTTATTGACTGCACTCACCATACCAGCTTAGTGGTTCGATATGGTGAACACAAATGTAGATACTTATATATAACGTGTGTATAGTGTGAGATAACAGCGAGAGGAGTAGGTTGGGAGCCGCCATTTTGGTGAGGGAGGAGTGTCGTCTGCACGACTTGGCATGTTGTTTACTGATGGCCACTATGGTCTTTGGGCACCATACCAGCTTATTTGTTCAGGTATGGTGAATAAAACAGGTAGATACTTATATATAGTGTGTGTATATAGCGTAATAACACCACAAACAATATTGTTGAAGGACAAATATTAGTGCGTCTGGCCTTGAGGGCGGCCACCGATCAGCTGACTGTGCGAGTAGCTACGTCTTATGGCCTTTACTCACCATACAAGCTTAGATGTACAGTTATGGTGAACAAAACATGTAAATACGTATGTATAACGTCTGTGTATAGTGAATAAATACAGAAAGAGTATTGTGGGAGGTGAATGAGGGTGAGTGAGGTAGTGTTGAGGGAGGGAGTGGCAGTGAGTGGCTCGCTGGTGTTTGGCGGTCATTCCTCGTTGCTTTTTGACTCACAAGACCAACTTAGTAGTTCGTTATGGTGTACAAAATATGCAAATACTTATATATAACCTGTGTATATAGTGTAACAACAGCAAAACTATTTGTTTATTGTTTTATGAACATAATAATTGAATCACTAATATGCACACCATAATTTTGAGTACAGCGATGGTTCACACATTTTATAATATAAATATACCACAATTCACTGTATGGAATAATATTACTGCAAAAAAACTAAGAAAAAATCAATCAGAGACATTGAAATAATTAGGTAATAATATATTTGTGGCAACTGCCGTCTGACAGCTCGGGCGGAGTAGATCTCGTCTGGCGAAGGCTCTGCCAACGCCCCTTTTTTGCCACACTTCCCTACCCTATTGCGGCTAAAATATGCCACCTACGATTTTTTTGTTATTTTTTCCGTGATCAGGGAACAAAAATGAACACTTCTATAAGACGAAAGAATTTTTTGGATTTTTTTTTTGTTGCGCCTGTGGGTGTGAATTCCATTTGGGCCCCTAGCGGTTTGAGGGTTAAGTATCGGTAGTAATTTCATGGTCCAGTGGAGCAAACTTTTTACTTCCATTTTGAATGGAAAATATTATACAAGGAGTACTCTTTAAATCTTTATTGTATAATTTGATAGCAGTAGTGAGATGTTCTTTTATACTTCTGGCATTTAAAGGAAAATAATGCAACCAACATTCTCCGTTCATTTATGTATTCTATGTAATATTCTGAGTTTGGTGTTACTGTATTCATGACTTGTACATTTTTCATTTGTCAAGTTTACAAGAGGTGTGATCAAAAAGTTCCAAGATCACAGTTGTATAAACACTTGAGGTTTGAAAAGCAAAATGTATTATCTCAGTGTGTAATTACCCCAAGTGCAAAGACCTAAGTGTAGTTACAGGATGAAATCTGTGCTAGTGGCATCCTGTCTTCCCATTGCTGTCGTATGACTGAAACTACAGCAGGTCTTCTCGCATAACTTGTCCCAAACGTCTACCTCTCTGTTTGCAAAAGAGAGCGTTCTAGTGTGCTTAGTTCTCACGACTCTGTCTTTCAGAGGGTATTATATCATATTTTTCCAATATAGTTGGCAGGAGAGTGCAGCCATTCCTGTGGTTCATAGCACATTTCATGATGGGCGTAGTGCACCCGGGGCCAGCTTCATGAAGCAGTTACGCAAGCACTTACGAACCTGTACATCTTTTCTCAATCTTTGGTGGCTTTGTTTACAATTATTAAACAGTTAATGAGCTCCGAAGCACCAGGAGGCTGTTTATAACAATAACAACAGTTGATTGGCAAGTTTTCATGTGTGTAAACTGGTTTAATAAATGTAACCAAAGCCGTCAAAGATTGAGGAAAGATGTACACGTTCGTAAGTGCATGCGTAACTGCTTCGTGAATCTGACCCTAGGAATTCAGGTCATCAAAACAAACTTTAAATCTTGGTTTATCATTGCTTCAGTCATTGTAAATATGAACTGAAAGTATTTTTCAAGTGAATAGTGTACAAATGAACTGGGCTGAAGGAAGAAAGGGGGCAGAATAGCTATTTCAGAGCTTCAAAAGTAAATATTACCAAATTATAATAACTTGGGTGAGGATTAATCTAGATACCCAAGGTTGTCTCTAGATACCCAAAGTTGACTCTAGATAACCAAGTTGTTAAGTGAAGAGGTTGACTTGAGAGAGATGTCATCCTATATCCTAGCATTACTAGGTAAGCACTCGGGTTGACTTGCCCTGTGGAATAGCTTTTTGTGATTAAAACGGCTCTGATGATAAAGTACACTACACAGCACCCGTCATTGGAAAGAAATGATGCAGCACTCCCTGAGAGTCCGAGACCCGAGATGTGGGATGCATTCGGATAATGTATTTCACTTTTGGCAACTCCGTGTTTGTGCAATCAAATCATGATCAAACTTTTTGAGTGTTACGTCGTGCATTTTATTCTGAGCAGCTTGTGAAACCAGTGTGCTGTGTTTCATGTTACAGTACTGTACCTTAATGTTTCATTATGAGACAGTTTGAAACATAGAATATTGGTTATTCATTTTAACCCATGAACATCATTTTAGGTATCCATGCTACGAGCTCAAGTAGAGGAGCAGGAGACCAGTCTGAAGGCTCAAGAAGAAGAAGTCTTGTCCAAGAGGCAAGAATTGACAGACCTCAAGAATCAGGAGAACCAATTGGAGGAGACTGTTGCTACTTTGAAAAAAAGGATAGACGAGCTCAGTAGTAAACAGCAAGATACACAGCTTCATATATCGCAGGTATAAAAGTTCATGATTTTAGCAGGACTAAGTGAGGTGAGATTCGCAATTTCTTCTCGATCATTTTCCAGGAAATTCGTCGTTGTTATTTCCAGTTATGCTTCAATGCTTCAATTAGAACCGATTCTAATACTTTTAGCAGTGATAATTTCTTTGTTTCCTATTCAAACTCCGATTTTCCTTAGTTCAGAATGCAAAAAACCTAGCGTTGAATGTAATGAAACGCCATTTTCTGGGCGAGACCTAGAGGCTCCCCGGCAACTCCGGGGCGCTCTCCCCCAGAAAACTACGTAAACTAATTGAATTTAACCTCTCAATAGGCACTCATCACCACAATCACCTAAGCTACTGCGGTTATCGTCATTTGATGATTGTTGTTATTACTGTTCAGGTTGTAAACCAGTGATGTAAATATGGTTATAATAGGTTTATATAGATATAATGAATCTAGATCTATTAAAAGTCTACAATCATGTTGTAGCTGCCTTCTGTGCAATAACATTATGTACTAGTCACCACATTAACCAAGAGAAATATAAATAGGGGCCATAGATATCCCAGATCCACATAGTGGGCCCCCCCCCCCGAACACCCCCACTACCCCTACCCCTTCATGATGGTAAAATTAGGCCAATAATCAACTAGGAAAGGCATCCATATGACTGACATGGTATATATTACAACACAGTATAAATATTAAACAGAGTTCCTGCCCCAAAATGCCATATTTCCACATTTAGTTTGGTAATACTGTACTGTATTTATGACGGTCGAGCCTGGCCCCCCAGGCTGGGCTCGGGGAGAACTCCCGAAACCCTCTCCAGGTGTTGCATTGTCACCATGTTCAAACTATTCATGTGTTTCTATCTTACTTGGCATGCTTTCGTCACAGCAAAAAGCAATTCTCAGTTGCTTATATCATTACTCGTAGCTTGCTCTTAATGTAGCAAGAAATCTTTTCTGGGGGAAGCCCCTACGGCTTCCCGGAGCTTACCAGGCTGATATGCTAATGTCAGACTTTGGCATTAGTCATGTGTATGGAGTTCTTATGGGCCTACCGGGGACCACGAGCCAGAACCTGGCCCCCTCAGAGAGACAAGGGGAGCAATGGCCTTTAGAAACCCCCGTGTGGTTGGAAGCATTCTATGTCTGCCATCGACCGGGTTAGGCACCCAGAAAGGTAGGCGTCCCAAAACAAACCCCTTTCGCAAAGGACGCCTACCTTTCTGGGTGCCTAACCCGGTCAATGGCAGACATAGAATGCTTCCAACCACATGGGGGTTTCTATAGGCCATTGCTTCCCTTGCCTCTCTGAGGGGGCCAGGTTCTGGCTCGTGGTCCCTGGTAGGCTCATAAGAACTCCGTACACATGACTGATGCCAAAGTCTGACATTAGCATATCAGCCTGGTAAGCTCCGGGGAGCCTCCAGGACTCGCCCAGAAAATGGCGTTTCATTACATTCAACGCTGGTTTTTTAATCATCCCATCTCTACCACTTCTAACTTAAGGCCAGGAGTAAATTATATCTGGTAATTTTCATTTTGCCTTTCAGGATCATGGGGTTACCACAAAGAGGTAGTCAAGATGGATTTTTTCAATTTAAACTCAAACATTTTATTATAAAGATTACAAAAATCCGTAAATAATTTCTTCCAATAAAGATTATATTAGGCCTCCTATTATAGTTCAAATTTAAACATGTGTACAATGTTTCCAGAATTAATATAAGTCGTAAGTTTACTTGAAATTTCATCAATTGAATTGATGCTCAAATTCAGTCCATGCTCAAAGGCTTATGGCAAAAGTTCAATATGATGCATTACAGGCACGCATAAAGATAACGGAACTGCAAGAACAGGAGCGACTCATGTCTGAGGTGTTGACATCTTATGATTCTGCCATTTCCTCTGGTGATGCATCATCGCTGTCAGAGTCATCCATTAGAGACATTACTCCTACTTTCTCGGATCCCAGCTACCTCCAAATAGGTCCATCTCCAACAATCTGCTCTAAGGTAAGCTGTCTGATGGTGTGGCTATTATGACAACTCGTATCATTTTTAAGGATTTTAAGACGATTTCTAGTCAAATTTGTAGTCGGTGATAAAACTAGTAATACATTATTGGTATTAACTCATAAACTGCGCAGTTGGGGTGTACTGTCGTTCTGAGTATGCTGCACTAACGAGCTATGCTGTGTTGAACACACTAGCACTACTATAAGGATGGACACTGGCCATAGATGGTCATGGCCTCTCGTATATAGGACATAAATCTGTATGTGAAACTGTATTTATCTGTATCGTCATTATAGCCACCTAGCCGAGATGTATCATTTGGCTGAGGCTACCACACATGGAATAGAAAGAAGGTATGAGAGTGGATAAAATATATTTTGTATTAACAAAATAAGATAATTAATTCTAACAATCCCTTGTATAACTACACACCGCAACAACCAATATGTGGCCAGGGTTCCTTGGTTCTGTTGGTCACTCCATACCTAAGCTGTAACCCCAAAACAGTGCTGCAATAGCCATATTGATTAGCCTCCCAAACCATGTGCTAGATACTCCCACTTTCTTTTCAAGAGTCCTTTTAGACGTTGATAAGTATGGGTGTAAGGCACCATATACACTATGACCGGATGCCAACTGCCACCCACTTGGTCTGCGGAGAGAGGGGTGCCATATATCTACTGGTCTGAAGCTTGATTTGACATTTCCTTGCCTCAAGCTTCCCTGCCTGATCAGTAGCACCTTTAGTAGGTATCTATAACTTCTTGTTACTAGTGATTGTGGGCTACAACCTTGGACAGCTACCCTCTCCTCCCTAGTTATACCTGGTTGATGGGGTTCTGGGAGTTCTTCTACTCCCCAAGCCCGGCCTGAGGCCAGGCTTGACTTGTGAGGGTTTGGTCCACTAGGCTGTTGCTTGGAGCGGTCTGCAGGCCCACATACCCACCACAGCCCGGTTGGTCCGGCACTCCTTGGAGGAATAAATCTAGTTTCCTCTTGAAGATGTCCACGGTTGTTCCGGCAATATTTCTTATGCTCGCTGGGAGGGTGTTGAACAACCATGGACCTTTGAAGTTTATACAGTGTTCTCTGATTGTGCCTATGGCACCCCTGCTCTTCACTGGTTCTATTCTGCATTTTCTTACATATCGTTCACTCCAGTACGTTGTTATTTTACTGTGTAGATTTGGTACTTGGCCCTCCAGTATCGTCCAGGTGTATATTATTTGATATCGCTGGTTTAGGCTTGTGAGTTATTCTTAGTCAGGTTAGGTTAAGTTTAAATGCTTACTTATTATCTGAGTGAACAGTCATTTTGGAGTTAGCATTTAATCTGGTAAATTAACACACCTGGATAGCTGGTTCATCTTGGTGGTGGCCAGCGCTGTTTAAAAATCAAAGTAACATATAAACTTCACAAATTGAATCAACTTATTAGTTCTCATTATAAATAAAATGAATAATGGGAGGAATACAATTACTGGTAATGTGAGCATGTAATAAATTTAATGGAAAAGCTAGTGCATGACTGTGAGAGTGATAGATATCATGCAGACAATGAGTCACAATAACGTGGCTGAAGATATGATGACCAAACCACACACCAGAAGATGAAGCGACGATAACGTTTCGGTCCGTTCTGGACCATTATCAAGCCGATTATTATCAAGCCGACAGCCAAGAAGGGGTGTGTCAGTAGATGTTTTAACTTGTTGTAAACCATGCCCAAGTCTCTCTTGGAGGAATTTGGGTCAACTTGTCTTCCTGCTCGGTATAAACAGGATAGTTCTCTGGAAACCAGAGAATCTGCCTCCTGCTAAAATAAGGTTCTTTGTCCAACATTAAAAGAAAAACTAATAAAGCAATTAAAAATGAAATGACTGAAATTCATTAAAAACCAGGACAAAAACAAAACACCATAAAATTACTTTGAGACATTTTATTAGCTTAGTCCAGTATAATGCATTTTATTTAATGGCATGAACTTGCAAATTTTGTTGCATCCTTTTGTACTGAGGTGAATTTTTTTTTGGGTAAATTTAGAGCAAGCATGAATAGTACGAGCATAAGCATAAGAAATATTGCCGGAACAACTGTGGACGTCTTCAAGAGGAAACTAGATTTTCCTCCAAGGAGTGCCGGACCAACCGGGCTGTGGTGGGTATGTAGGCCTGCGGGCCGCTGCAAGCAACAGCCTAGTGGACCAAACTCACTAGTCAAGCCTGGCCTCAGGCCGGGCTTGGGGAGTAGAACTCCCAGAACCCCATCAAGCAGGTATATGTGGGCCTGTGGGCCACTGCAAGCAACAGCCTGGTAAACCAAACTCTCACTAGTCAAGCCTGGCCTCGGGCCGGGCTTGGGGAGTAGAAGAACTCCCAGAACCCCATCAACCTGGTATCAACTAGGTATCATTGAAATACCAGCTTCAGTTCCATCAGAAATGGTATAATAATAAGGCTGCCATGAGAAGGCATCCCATACTGAGGTGCTAATAATTTTTGGACAAATTTCTCCTAATACATCTCTTAATCTTATCAGTAGAAACCATGTGGGCTGTAGAAATACTTGGTCCTAGGGTTTGATTTAATGCTTCATTGACACCACTTGGTCTGATGCCCAGTAGGAAAGAGCATTCTACATTCTCAATTACTTTTATTAAGTGCATGCAGAATTTTTTTAATCTCTAGGGATTGGATTCTTGACTGTCTTAGATGTGAGAGTCTGTGACATGTTCTAGGGTTTCGTCAAAGTGAATAAAGAAAAGTACTGTATGTATAATTATAGATGGTTTCTACTTGTAAATTATTTTTTGCTGCTAAAATATATTTTGAGGTTTGATATACAGTAGCTATTAAGCCCAATAGTATGCTGACAGATCCATTTAAACAATAATTCACCCTTCATTCCCCATCAGGAATCGCCCGTAGAGTCAGAAGCACCACAGCAGAATGGATTGCCTTCCCAGGAGACTGTCAGTGAGTATTAAAGGATAATATTTACATCCCACAAGTTGCTAAGAAACTTACATTAGTCAGTCACTTAGGGACTGTAGTGGTACGGTGCTGGACGTCAAAAAAAAGTGGCAGAAGTGAATGCTTATCAACATATAAGTTACTACTACTACTACTGTGTTAATGTTGTTGACTTTAGTTTGGTCATGTTGTGGGTGTCTAATTTTCTTTCTTATTCTGACATGTGTATGTGTGTGTGTGTTTACTGTTCATGCCTGCAGGATCATCCTGTTACATCTCTAGCCCCACTTTTCAAACTGTTGGCTGTCTAATGAACCAACTCTCAACCTAATTTTCTCTATCTTCTCTACTACATGTATTTCTCCTACAGATACCCCTGGGTGCAGCCCAAAGCAGCTGTTTAACTCTTGGGTACTTATTTTTTTGCTAGGTGAACAGAGGCATCGGGTAGAAGAAACTGAACATGTGTTTCTCCCTTGCCCGAGAATCAAATCTACACCCATTGAACTACAATTCGTGAATGCTGTCAGTGTTTGTGTAATTACCCAAGTGTAGTTGCAGGATGAGAGCCAGTGGCTGAGTGGACAGCACTTGTGACTTGTAATCCTAGGGTCCAGGCTCGATCCCCAGCGATGGTGGAAAACAAATGGGCAGAGTCTCTTTCACCTGAATGCTCCCGTTACCAAACAGTAAATAGGTACCTGGGAGTTACAGCTGTTACAGGAGGCTTCCTGTGGGGGGGGGGGTTGCAAAAAAAAAAATGATTGACAGTTGAGAGGTGGGCTGAAAGAGCAGAGTTCAACTCCTGCAAGCACAGGAAGCAGTGTTACTGTGAGGGGTGAGTCCTCTGAATGGCGTGATGTCACCAGTGGCATCCCACAGAGTTCTGTTCTTGGACCTATCCTGATTCTGATGTACATAAATGATAGACTCATTCCTTTCAATGTTTGCTGATGGTGCTAAAATTGTGAAAAGGATTAAGACAGAGGAGGACAGCAAAAGACTACAAGATGGTTGACCTTGACAGAGTAAAAGGAATGGTCCAAAAAATAGCTACTAAAGTTTAATTTGGGTAAGTGTAAAGTAATGAAAATAGGTAAAGGGAGCAGGAGGCCAGTCATAAGGTACCAATTGGGAGATGAAATCCTTCAGGAATGAGGAAGAGAGAATGATCTGAGGAATTGATATCACGCCAGACCTGTTCCCTGATGGCCACTTCAAAAAGGATATCATTAGTGGTGTAGATCCATATGCAGACGAGGAGTCACAATAACATGGCTGAAATATGTTGACCAAACCACACACTAGAAAGTGAAGGGACGACGGCATTTCGGTCCGTCCTGGACTATTCTCAAGTCACAATCGACTTGAGAATGGTTACCTTACCTTGAGGTTACCTTAAGGTTACCTTGAGGTGCTTCCGGGGCTTAGTGTCCCTGCGGCCCGGTCGTCGACCAGGCCTCCTGGTTGCTGGACTGATCAACCAGGCTGTTAGACGCGGCTGCTCGCAGCCTGACGTATGAGTCACAGCCTGGTTGATCAGGTATCCTTTGGAGGTGCTTATCCAGTTCTCTCTTGAACACTGTGAGGGGTCGGCCAGTTATGCCCCTTATGTGTAGTGGAAGCATGTTGAACAGTCTCGGGCCTCTGATGTTGATAGAGTTCTCTCTCAGAGTACCTGTTGCACCTCTGCTTTTCAACGGGGGTATTCTGCACATCCTGCCATGTCTTCTGGTCTCATGTGATGTTATTTCTGTGTGCAGGTTTGGGACCAGCCCCTCAATTATTTTCCACGTGTAAATGGTCCAGGACGGACCGAAACGTCGTCGTCCCTTCACTTTCTAGTGTGTGGTTTGGTCAACATTAGTGGTGTACACAAGGCTGGCAAGCATAAGAGTTGCCTTTTAGAAACTTGTGTAACAAGTCATTCAGAACCTTGTTTACCTCATAAGTTAAACCAGCCCTGGAGTATGTAGCTCGAGCATGGGGTCCATATCTAGTCAAACACAAAACGAAGTTAGAAAAAGTTCAGAGGTGTACCACAAGACTAGTCCCCGAGCGGAGAGGTATGAGCTGTGAGGAAAGACTGCTGGAATTAAATCTCGGTACACTGCGAAACAGAAGAGCTAGGGAAGACATGATTACCACCTACAAAATTCTCAGCAGTCGACAGGGTAGATAAGGTCAAATTGTTTAGCATGGGTGGTACATGAATAAGGGGACAGAGGTAGAAACTTAGTAGGTAAGTTAAATATTAACATTAAATATTGGGAAAATATATATTAATTATGAAGTAAATAACCTATGATAATATTATGGTTAACTGGGTACGTATTTCTTAATCAAGAATATATGTCAACGAAATTCCATACAAAACAATGCACATGGACCACATGGATATTGGAATTTTTTCATTGTCAGAGTAGTTAACAAATAGAATGCATTAGGAAGTGAGGTGATGGAGGCAGACTCCATACACAGTTTCAAATTTAGATATGATGGAGCCCAGTAGGCTCAGGAACCTGTACAACACACACAAAAAATATGCAAGGAATATATGCGATGCTTTCCAACTTCAGACTTACTTTTAACTACATGGATGGTGAAATACTAAAGAAACTGTTCATGACTTGAGACCAAAATTGGAATATGCAGCAGTTGTATTTTGCCTATATCTCAAGAAGCACATCAATGAATGGAAAAGGTGCAAAGACATGCTACAAAATGGCTTCCAGAACTAAAAAACAAAGAATTATGAGGAGAGGCTAGAGGCGTTAAATATGCCAAAGCTAGAAAATGGAAGAAAAAGTGGTGATATGATCACCACTTACAAAATACCTGTAATAACAGAAATTGACAGAGGAATTGCTGAAACTAGCAACTTAAAGAACAAGATGACACAAATTCAAACTAAGGAAACAAAAGGGGGGAAAAAATATTAGAATGTTTTCTATTGCAAACAGTGGTAGACGGAACAAGTTAAGTGATAGGGTGGTGGAGGCCAAAACCATCAGTAGTTTCAAAGCGTTATGTGACAAAGAGTACAGGGAAGACAGGACACCACGAGCATAGCTCTCATCCTGTAACTATTGGTAATTACCAGTTGTGACAGTTGTAAGGTGGAACCAAAGAGCTAAAACTCAACCACTATAAGCACAACTAGGCGAGTACTGTACTGTACTTGTGGTGTCCTGTCTTCCCAATACTCGGGCGCATAACGTTTTGAAACTACTGATGATTTTAGCATCCAATACTTTCTCGCTTAACTAAAGTGTCTGATATCTTAACATGCTTAAAAAAATTTTGTACTTAAGAAAGATCATTTATGTAAACAATGAGCGTGATTGGTGCGAATACCAAGCCTCGAGTGTTTCCACTCATACTTCTCTCCTCAGTGTTCAAACTTTTTAAAAAGCCTTTTGTGTGGGACTTTTTACAAGTTCTGGATAAATGCACATTGTCTCTTTCCTGAAGGATCTCTGTGGTACCCTATCTTCTTGAGGTTATCTCAATGATTTCGGGGCTTAGCATCCCTGTGACCCGGTCCTTGACCAGGCCTCCTTTTTGTTACACACCCCCAGGAAGCAGCCCGTAGCAGCTGTCTAACTCCCAGGTATCTATTTACTGCTAGATGAACAGGGCTTCAGGTGAAAGAAACTCTGCCCATTTGTTTCCACCTCCGCTGGGAATTGAACCCGGAACCTCAGGGCTGCGAATCCTAAGCACTGTCCACTCAGCTGTCAGGCCCTACCATAAAACCGAGTATATTTGTAAGGCATGACCTTCCAGTTAAAAAACCATACTACCTCTTTATTACTGATATTTTCTTGAATGTATTCCACCCATTTGACTTTAATTACCTTCTCGAGTGGTTTGGATGCTACACTTGTCAATGATAGTAAACTTTAATTTTTGTTTTATATAAATTTGAACTACATTTGCAATTTTACCTTATGTTTTCAAGATTTCTCATCTTGAAATTTCTGTGATAATCTGAAGTGGCTTGCTGAGCTAGTGAGTGCACTCCTTCAGTATCTAAGGTGAAACTACCTCATTTTACTGTTTTTTGTCTACCTAAATTGCTAAGGAGTTTTTATATGTTATCTCTAGATACATCCAAGTGCTTTGGTTAGGCTCTAAAAGTCTATAATGTATTCTCTGTTGCAGATGAATTACTTGGGGTTCTGATATTGTGATGCCTCTACTTCCCGTCATCAATAAATGTAAACTTTTATTTTACGTAAACGTAAATTGTTTTATTTCATTTGCAGGTAATTCTAAAGCCAAAGATACCTCATTTTCCGGGGCACACGATCCCTTTGCTGCAGCCTTTGGTGGACAACAAAATAATGTGAGTGCTTCTGTGGTTCTGCTTGCATGAGTATTATTAAGAGCTGGACCTAGTAAGTGGTTTCTGATAAGTGGATAATAAGTGGCTTGGACATTGTCACTCGGTTACCCATAGTTTTTTGTTATATTTTAAAGATACTGCTGGAAAGAGCAGATATGTTTTCATTTATTTAGTACCGTACTAAAAGTGTTTAAAATACTGGTACAGTGGCACCTCAATTAAAGTGTTTAATCCGTTTTGGCACCGAGCTCGTTATTTGGAAAACTCGTCTTGTGAAACAACAAAAAAACTGTCGTAAAAGGTGTCCGAGAATTAGCAGGAACGCTCGTTAATCAGGAAAAGCTCGTTAGTAGAGACAAATGTTCTGCGAGTGGCTCGCTCGTTACTCAAAATGCTCGTAGATAGAGCCGCTCATTAATCGAGGTGCCACTGTATATTATTTTCGTTTAACACTTTGGCTCATTGTTAGACCAAACAAAATTAAGGTAGTGAAATTGTTGCTGTTGCAAAAGGGTTAATATAGTTATGCTTACTCTGTGTATCCAGCTAGCCCAATGAACTGTTTAAGAAATAAATTGTTTGCCAATTTTCAAAAATAGAAAATATATGGTAATTTTCTGGCACACTTAGTTATAATAAATTTTGTTTTATTTGTGTTTTAGGTTGATGTGTTTGGCAATTGGGACCAAAATCCAGCAGCTACTGTCAATCCACCAGCTTCAGTTGACCCATTTGGAGGAGATTCCTTTGCCTCACAAGCAAAGGTAGGCTCTTGAGAGTATTATTCACTACTCAAAAATAGTAGTGGGTGTCTAATTTAGTATTATTCACTACTCGCTAGAAATGTATCCAAAACTCGCCTTACTGCTGTTCATAATTGGGGGGTCAGCTTGTATGTATACATATATATGGTACTGCTTCTTTGCAAGAAGTTTTCTAGCTAGTGATGTTATGTATAGCATAACATCACTAGTTAGTAGTAGGAATATTGTTATATATATATATATATTAATGTGCATCATTATTTCTTCTTTGTCTTCCCCACTTAGGGTGCTAATGATCCATTTGGAAGTGAGCCATTCAGTTCAGGTGGTGGTCCTCCTCCGAGACCTGAGAGTCCTACTCCAGCTCTTCCACCCAAGAAAT
This sequence comes from Procambarus clarkii, assembly GCF_040958095.1. Classification (NCBI taxonomy): domain Eukaryota; kingdom Metazoa; phylum Arthropoda; class Malacostraca; order Decapoda; family Cambaridae; genus Procambarus; species Procambarus clarkii. Next base: position 31,634,659 of record NC_091180.1, read on the forward strand.
CTAAGCAGCCACCTCCAAGACCTGCACCTCCTAAAACCCGGCCAGTAAAGCCGCCACCACCACAAATTAACTCTAATAATAATCCCACTAGTAATCCTACTACGAAAACTAATACGAATTCAAATGCTGTCCCCAATGACCCTTTTGTCGGAGGTTGGGGAGACAACAAGACTGCCAACACCATAAATAACGACGGTTTTGCAGACTTTGCCAACTTTGCCGATTTTGATACTAAGGTGAGTCGCGTTTTCACTTGGAATGAAAGTAACTTTGAGCTTTATAAGTTGTATTGCTAATGTATGCATTGCTTTCATGGGTGTGTAGAGCACGTTAGGCTTTCAAACTTGAGAAAGACTACCTCTTTTCATTTCAATTGTATGAAAGGATTAAGAAACATTGTACCATGAGAAATTAGTTGATTTTATTGCCCACGAATAGAATATAAAAAAAGTACAGTTCAATGAAAATACATATTGACGTGACAGTAAAAGAGAACATAAAATCAAATCGAGTACAGAAATTTTAATAATTGCTTTCTTAAGCCTCACACTGTGCACCCATTTTTTTTTTTCACATAAAAATTTTTTTTTTACAAATTTTCCAGTTTACCAGTGCCTCCCGCCTAGTAACGATCATACTTGAATTCTTTAATAATTTTTTTTCTGCTTTTTTTGTTTCTGAACATATCAGTAAGTATTATATATCATGCCAAGGGTCCCAGGAAAATCAGATGGTAAGGTTTAACCTAAGAAAACAAATGTGAGGATGACGATAAAGGTAAAACAAGCTCATTCGTTAACACGAAAATGGTATGCGGGTTGTTGAACTAGCTAGGTAGTACAACAAATCTGTCGATGATATGCACCGTATTTGCTAAGAAAATGGACATTATAAGTGCTAAAGTGGCAAAAGGCATAACAACAATCACGAAACAAAGAACACAAACACTTGAGGATGTTGAAAAGTTATTAATTTGGATACACAACAAGGCGTTAGCAGGCGATAGCATTTCAGAGGTCATCATTTGTGAAAAAGCAAGGCATGAAGATCTCATTAAGAAAACCCCTGGAAGGAGTGATGCAGATACAAAAGAGTTTAATCGAGACTTGGGAAGACTGTGCCATCATTTGATTTCATATATATATATATATATGTCGTACCTAGTAGCCAGAACGCACTTCTCAGCCTACTATGCAAGGCCCGATTTGCCTAATAAGCCAAGTTTTCATGAATTAATTGTTTTTCGACTACCTAACCTACCTAACCTAACCTAACCTAACTTTTTCGGCTACCTAACCTAACCTAACCTAACCTAAAAAGATAGGTTAGGTTAGGTTAGGTAGGGTTGGTTAGGTTCGGTCATATTTCTACGTTAATTTTAACTCCAATGAAAAAAAATTGACCTCATACATTATGAAATGGGTAGCTTTATCATTTCATAAGAAAAAAATTAGAGAAAATATATTAATTCAGGAAAACTTGGCTTATTAGGCAAATCGGGCCTTGCATAGTAGGCCGAGAAGTGCATTCTGGCTACTAGGTACGACATATATATATATATATATATATATATATATATATATATATATATATATATATATATATATATATATATATATATATATATATATATATATATATATATATATATATATATATATATATATAATGTCGTACCTAGTAGCCAGAACTCACTTCTCAGCCTACTATGCAAGGCCCGATTTGCCTAATAAGCCAAGTTTTCATGAATTAATGTTTTTTCGTCTACCTAACCTACCTAACCTAACCTAGCTTTTTTTGGCTACCTAACCTAACCTTACCTATATATATAGGTTAGGTTAGGTTAGGTAGGGTTGGTTAGGTTCGGTCATATATCTACGTTAATTTTAACTCCAATAAAAAAAAATTGACCTCATACATAGTGAAAAGGGTAGCTTTATCATTTCATAAGAAAAAAATTATAGTAAATAAATTAATTCAGGAAAACTTGGCTTATTAGGCAAATCGGGCCATGCATAGTAGGCTGAGAAGTGCGTTCTGGCTACTAGGTACGACATATATATATATATATATATATATATATATATATATATATATATATATATATATATATATACACACACACACACACACACACACACACACACACACACACACACACACACACACACTTCTTCCACTTGGTCCTTCCACTTGGACTGGTCGGTATAGCTAAGGTCTCGCTGCTTGCAGGTTTGAGTTCGATCCCCCGATGGTACACGAGGCTGGTCAGTGTTTAGGAAGAGTCACGGCCTCAGAGTGGGGTCTGCCGCAGGTGGCCGGAAGGTCGAAAGCTCGAGCCCAATCTATTTTGAAGGGCAAGAGCTACGAGGAGAGGTTAGAAGCATTAAATATGCCAAAACTAGAAGACAAAAGAAAAAGAGGTGATATGATCACTACGTACAAAATAGTAACAGGAATTGATAAAATCGACAGGGAAGACTTCCTGAGACCTGGAACTTCAAGAACAAGAGATCATAGATTTAAACTAGCTAAACACAGATGCCGAAGAAATATAAGAAAATTCACCTTCGCAAATAGAGTGGTAGACGGTTGGAACAAGTTAAGTGAGAAGGTGGTGGAGGCCAAGACCGTCAGTAGTTTCAAAGCGTTATACCTGTATGACAAAGAGTGCTGGGAAGACGGGACACCACGAGCGTAGCTCTCATCCTGTAACTACACTTAGGTAATTACACTTAGGTAATTACACACACACACACACACACACACACACACACACACACACACACACACACACACACACACACACACACACACACACACACACACACACACACACACACACATATACACACACACATATACACATATACACATATACACATATACACATATACACATATACACATACACATACACACATACATACATACATACATACATATACACCCATACACACACACCCATACACACATTAGGCTAGAAGTGAGGAAAGAATTGGCATCTAACCCGAAGTTGGTGCAAAACACAGTTGATCGGAGTAAGTCCCTGATCATTTTTGGCTGCAAAGAAAAGGCGATAACATCTAGGTCAGAAAGAGCTGTAGAAGAAGCTAAAGTAGTAGATAAAATTGTTGGGCTCGTGGAAGGTCTTACAAACAGAGAGAATGTGTGCGACTACAGGAGAATAGGCAGGTACGTAAAAGGGAAAGATCGACCTTTGAGGATCACCCTAAACGGTGCCAAACAGATGGAAGAAGTACTAAGGAATGCTAGAAAATTGCAAAGGGATGAGGATGGGAAAGGGTGGTCGTTAAGACGAGATCTTTCAAAAGAAGATAGAGAGAAGCTGAAACTGAACCTCGCCGAGGCAAAACATTTAAATGAGAGCAGGAATGAAGAAGAAATAAATTCTTTTTTCTACAAAGTGATAGGGGTAGGCAAACCAGTAAAGTGGTACATAAAGGCAAACCAACAAAATCAATAGAGAGAGGGGGAGTGAAGAATAAGGAGAGGGGGAACAAGTTCCTGAAGATTGCATACACCAACATAGATGGAGTGAGATCGAAGATACTGGAGTTAAGTGATGTAATACAGCTGCAGACACCAGACATTGTTGCACTCACGGAGACAAAACTTGAAGATGTAATTTTAAATGAGGTCATATTCCCAAGGGGCTACTCAATTTGGAGACGGGACAGAAAAATTAGGAAAGGCGGTGGCGTTGCTGTGCTGGTAAAAGAACACCTAAAGGTGAAGGAAATAATGACTGCCAATCCACAAGAAGTTGACATAATAGCACTAGAGATCTGCTATGAGGATGATAAACTAATGATGATAAATGCATATAGTCCACCGCCAAGCAGCACATGGTCAAAGGAGGAGCTAGATAGTAAACGTGAAGGTCTTATAACAATAATGAGAGAGATTATAGCGAGAGCGGATAACGATAGATCACGACTGTTGATAGTCGGTGACTTCAACTTGAAATCCATAGACTGGGAAGCATATGAAGCTAAAACAGAAGATTTTTGGACCTGTAAATTTGTAGACCTCATCCTGGAAACATTCTTGTATCAACATGTTAAACAAGCTACGAGGATGAGGGAAGGGGACGTTCCCTCCATGCTAGATTTGATATTTACCAGGAAGGAGGAAGAGATATTTGACATTCAGTACCTTCCTCCCTTGGGTAAAAGTGACCATGTCTTTTTGGGAATAAAGTATGCAATGCGTTATAAGCTGGAAGAAAATAAGGAGGTTGAAGCAGTTGAAAAACCAGACTTCAGGAGAGGACATTATGGTGACCTTAGAAATTTTTTTAGTGAGTATAATTGGACAGACTTGATGCTAGGCAAGGAAGTGAATGAGATGTATGGCAAGTTTTGTGAAATATATGATAAAGGCACAAAAAAATTTATACCAAAACAGAGATGCAGAACTAGGAAACAGGATTGGTTCAATAGAAATTGCGAGAGGGCTAGAGACCGAAAGACACAAAAATGGAATCAATACAGGAAGAGGCCGAACCCCCAAACATACCAGCGATACAAAGATGCGAGAAACAACTACACGGCAGTGAGGAGAGAGGCAGAAAGAAATTTTGAAAAAGGGATTGCGGACAAATGTAAAACAGAACCAGGTCTATTCTATAAATTCATAAACAACAAATTGCAGGTAAAGGATAATATTCAGAGGTTGAAAATGGGAAATAGATTCACGGAAGATGAAAAGGAAATGTGTGAAACACTAAACGAAAAGTTCCAAAGTGTGTTTGTACAAAATGAAATCTTTAGGGAACCAGATACAATAAGAATTCCAGAGAACAACATAGAACACATAGAGGTGGCTAGAGACGAAGTGGAAAAAATGCTCAAGGAGCTCGGTAAGAACAAAGCAGCTGGCCCAGATGGCGTTTCACCATGGGTTCTGAGAGAATGTGCATCTGAGCTCAGCATTCCACTTCACCTGATCTTTCAGGCATCCCTGTGTACAGGAATCGTAGCAGACGGGTGGAAACAGGCTAACATAGTTCCAATCTACAAAAGTGGCAGCAGGGAAGACCCCCTCAATTATAGACCTGTATCATTGACAAGTGTAATAGTGAAAGTATTGGAAAAACTAATCAAAACTAAATGGGTAGAACACCTAGAGAGAAATGATATAATATCAGACAGACAGTATGGTTTTCGATCTGGAAGATCCTGTGTATCGAATTTACTCAGTTTCTATGATCGAGCCACAGAGATATTACAGGAAAGAGATGGTTGGGTTGACTGCATCTATCTGGACCTAAAAAAGGCTTTCGACAGAGTTCCACATAAGAGGTTGTTCTGGAAACTGGAAAATATTGGAGGGGTGACAGGTAAGCTTCTATCATGGATGAAAAATTTTCTGACTGATAGAAAAATGAGGGCAGTAATCAGAGGCAATGTATCAGAATGGAGAAATGTCACAAGTGGAGTACCACAGGGTTCAGTTCTTGCACCAGTGATGTTTATTGTGTACATAAATGATCTACCAGTTGGTATACAGAATTATATGAACATGTTTGCTGATGATGCTAAGATAATAGGAAGGATAAGAAATTTAGATGACTGTCATGCCCTTCAAGAAGACCTGGACAAAATAAGTATATGGAGCACCACTTGGCAAATGGAATTTAATGTTAATAAATGTCATGTTATGGAATGTGGAATAGGAGAACATAGACCCCACACAACCTATATATTATGTGAGAAATCTTTAAAGAATTCTGATAAAGAAAGAGATCTAGGAGTGGTTCTAGATAGAAAACTATCACCTGAGGACCACATAAAGAATATTGTGCAAGGAGCCTATGCTATGCTTTCTAACTTCAGAATTGCATTTAAATACATGGATGGCGATATACTAAAGAAATTGTTCATGACTTTTGTTAGGCCAAAGCTAGAATATGCAGCTGTTGTGTGGTGCCCATATCTTAAGCACATCAACAAACTGGAAAAGGTGCAAAGACATGCTACTAAGTGGTTCCCAGAACTGAAGGGCAAGAGCTACGAGGAGAGGTTAGAAGCATTAAATATGCCAAAACTAGAAGACAGAAGAAAAAGAGGTGATATGATCACTACATACAAAATAGTTACAGGAATTGATAAAATCGACAGGGAAGACTTCCTGAGACCTGGAATTTCAAGAACAAGAGGTCATAGATTTAAACTAGCTAAACACAGATGCCGAAGAAATATAAGAAAATTCACCTTCGCAAATAGAGTGGTAGACGGTTGGAACAAGTTAAGTGAGAAGGTGGTGGAGGCCAAGACCGTCAGTAGTTTCAAAGCATTATATGACAAAGAGTGCTGGGAAGACGGGACACCACGAGCGTAGCTCTCATCCTGTAACTACACTTAGGTAATTACACTTAGGTAATTACACACACCCATACACACACACCCATACACACACACCCATACACACACACCCATACACACACACACACACACACACACACACACACACACACACACACACACACACACAGAGTACAGTACAGTATTTGGAAAGTGACTGTTGAAAGGGATGGTTGAGCAGAGCCTTTAAAAAAAAAAGAGCAGGAGAACCTGTCTATAAGGAGATTTCTCCCTCGTGAAGCTCATATTTGTAAGGTAGGACCTTGATACACAGGCGGGACCAAAGAGCCAGAGCTCAACCCCCGCAAGCACAACTGAGTACACGATGAGCCGGGCCCATTGACTTTTCCGGACCCAAATCGTGTTCTTAAACTCAAGATTTTTCTCTGAATGAAATATCTTGTCAACTCATTCTAATAAATAATTTTGAGATACAGTTTTTGGAATGATATTTCAGGCACTTCTGTTGGTGTAAACTCTGACAGCCACTGAACGATAAAAAATGTAAGAATACAATTTTTTAAGTATGGTCTACAGGAAATTACTTTGCCTAATAATCCTAATGTCACAGGAGCCCTCCCTCTGGAATCTGTACGTATTTTCTTTCTAAAAAATTGATGTTTGGTGGAGAGACCTGTATCCGAATTTGGTCCATTTCTTACTGATTCATTACAGGGAGGTTCAGAGTTTGGAGGTACCAGTGTACTTCCTTATAACAAGTGTAAGATAGTTTTAGTTTACTTTACCTACCCTTTTCATTAATGCTACCACAGAAGGAATGACCCATCCCTTCAAACGTAAGATCATCTGAGTTTGCAAAGGCTGCGTATACCTCACCCCAGGAAATGAGCAGGAATTTGTATCAACCTTTATGCATTCCAAGGTGTGTCTGGGTTATAAAACAGGCACACGTTTAATAAATTAACAAGATCGTGTATCTGTTGTTGGGTTTGGCTGTGTTTGCTCAGATTTGCAATTAACACTTTGGCGTACCCCGCGCGCCACCCCTCAACTGTGCGATATGGAACCCAGGGTGTCACGGGAGCGCGCGTAAATTCTGAAAAGTGTATACTTTCTTCAGCTTTGTCACCTTAATTCTCGTCCTACGAGATTAAATTTTGTATCATTGTGTTCGCAATAGAATTCTCTACAGCACTAAATGCATATAAACTCCAAAAGCCCGGCTAATTACCCGCAGCAAACAGAGAAAGTGCGAACGAGTTACCCAGGAGCGCGCAAACGCGATGAAATGTTTTCACTATTTTCACTCTGGTCACCTCAATTTTCGTCCTAGGTCTTTCATTTTGGTCTCAATGGGTTCGCAATAGAATTCTCTAGAGGAACATAGCATATAAAATAAAAAACCTGGTCACGCTCCAATCGCCGACGAGTTGAAGACGGGCCACGCGTTAGCCGCAAGTGAGCGCTCAGACGCCTTCCAGCTACACTCCCAATTCCCGCCCTTTTCAAGCCTTTCTTTCGCAATTTTCTTCCTGGAAGGGCCTTGTTCATGATCACTATCAATCGTGGAGTAAGCGTAGATAGTTTCTAAAGCCGCAGTAAGAAATATAGCCACGGAAAATAGCCGAAATGCTCACACGTTTGAGATGCGAGGGGAGGCGACATTGGTCACAACAGTGGAGCGAAAACAATGGGCCCACGTCGTGTGCCAAGCCGCCTGAGGGCCACGAGGCTCAACAAAGAAAATGGGAAGACATCAGCGCGCATTTTAAAACCAGTTCCCAAAAAAAACGGACAAAAACCTGATTTTTTGGCGATTATTTAAAGTGGATGACGCAATGCTGCGGCATTACCGACAGTAAACGGATGACGCAATGCTGCGTCATGCCCGGGCGAAAGTGTTAATGTGGCTGTTTTTTTTTTTCTCCCCAAGATACAGAGGAAAGGAGGGATAAAAAACAATGAATCAAACTGGTAGTGCACAGTATTTATCAAATCGTTCACCAAGTCTCTACACAGTATTTATCAAATCATTCACCAAGTCTCTACACAGTATTTATCAAATCATTCACCAAGTCTCTACACAGTATTTATCAAATCGTTCACCAAGTCTCTACAGTACCGGTACTAAAGAGTTGATAGTTGAAACTATCAACTCCATAAGAGGAGAATCTCATAATTGTTAAAAACGCTTAACAAGTGGAGGAATGAAGGCAGAGGAAGATCAGTGTCAAAGCTCAAGTGCATATGTTTTGAGCAAGTGGACCTATAGGAAGAAAGTGACGTGCTTATTAAAAAAAATAATAATAATAATAAAAAGTAAAGTACACAAAAGAAATATGTGAAACTTTGTGCAATGTAACATAATATTGAAAACACTGCCAAGAAACTTAGTGCTGCCTCTATGAAAAATGCAAAGATGCTGACAAATTTTGATCACCATCTGGTGCCTCTAAAGCTTGCCATAAATCATTTTAAAAATTCTTTATGCGAAGTTTGATGAACTTCGAAGTGCTTCTATACAATTGACAATTGAGCTCTACTGGTAATGAATCATGGTTGGGACATAGTGCCTAAAGTTCCAGGAATCAGGACTGAAGTCTCCACAAGCATATGATTCAAATAAAATATATTCAATGGCAGGTGATCTTTTCATCATTGTGTATTCGGAGAGTTGTTTTTCAAATACTGTCCCCTCCCTGTCCAGCTCGTTGCTGCTGTGGAGGGGCTTGGTGGGCGGCTGCTGGAGTGTGATGCTCCTTAGAGCGGTTCCCTGTCCTTTTGTAGCCTTGTGCTCCTGCTGTTCTCGCGAATTTTGCTGGACGCCTTTTCCTTTTCCTTCTGTTTCGTTTTTCTCCCCCCTCTTCTCCTATCTGCTTGTCGTTTCCTGTCGACCTTTTGCTTGTTTTGGTTATTCCTTTGGACTTCTTCTATTTTGACGGTCGGGTGCTTGAGGAGGCATATTCTTGCACCCGTAGAACTGTAGTACCCATTGTCGCGAGCGAAGGGAACCTTTTATTGTCAATCCTCCTTTCGTCACTGAACCCGCTCTCGACGGACTCACGGTTCTTAAGGTGGCATTTGTGGGACGTATACTCACGACGCACCCCTGGGGGGCCCCGGCAAGATCGACGATAGCTTCTTGTTGGGTGTCCTGCCTCTAATTGTGGCTCCATGGTGAGTGTAGGGGCACATTCGTGAATGAAAGTTTTTCCTCGTTTTCATGGCAGATAATGTTTCCCTTGTACCTTCTCAGACTCGTGGGGTGGGCGACCAAGCCCCCGAGTGGGACCGTGTTGGAACACCAGGGACCGTGTTGGAAGACCTGTAGCCCCCGCTGCATTGGGCCCCGACCCCCTGACTACTCCCCTCAGCATCCCTCCCTCCCTCTGCGGTAGGGTTGAGTTCCCAGCCCCCAGTGGTGACCACCTCGTCCCCTGGCACGGCTTCATCTCTCATTGTGACTACTGCGCCTTTTACCCCCTCTCTCTCTGGGGGTTCTCAACGCCGTCCCCGCCACGGCCGCACTTGCACGATCCCTTCCCGTAATAATACTTGCAATGCCTTGTTTGGTCCCCCTACGTGGGCTAAATACTTTGATCTCCACATCTTGATTCTAGGGAGCCGGTGGCTGAGCGGACAGAACACTAGACGCGTGATCCTGTGGTCCCGGGTTCAATCCCGGACGCCGGCGAGAAACAATGGGCTGAGTTTTTCACCCTGATGCTCCTGTTACCTAGTAGTAAATAGGTACCTGGGAGTTAGTCAGCTGTCACGGGCTGCTTCCTGGGGGGTGGAGGCCTGGTCGAGGACTGGGCTGCGGGACACTAAAGCCCCAAAATCATCTCAAGCTAACCTCAAGATACTACTACTGATAATTTCTCCCTCCATAAACACCTTGTTGATTCAGTAGATGCCTCTGTTACTTTTAACTCCACCAGTTATGGTGCGCATGTCGTCGCTGCTCCTTCTCAGGATGCTGCTACTTGCTTAGCCACTTTGTCTTGCATTGGAGAGACCCATGTTCGGGTCTCCAAAAACACTCGGTTAAATGCCAGTGTTGGCACAGTTCTCCTCCCACACCATGTTGCAACTGGTGTTTGGGACCTCAAAGATTGCCATGAGGATATTAAACATATCCTCAAAGACCAAGGCCATTCTGTCCTCTAGGTGGACACGTTTACTCGACCCCCTCGTGGTCGTCGCCGTCAGCCCCTTCGAGTTGTAAAAATCACCTTTGATAGTAGGACCCTTCCGCCCTCTATTATTCTTGCTGGTGCCAGATGATCCGTTCAGGAGTACATTCCCTCTCCTAGACTTTGCAATAAGTGTTGGAAGTTTGGGCACGGTGTCCTCAAATACACCAGTACTGGTGCATTTGTATCTATGCCCCATGTGTGGGGATAGCCATTCTAAGTCCGAGTGCACTTCTCCCCAGGCTTGCTGCCTCAATTGCGGTGAGGCCCACCCTACCTTCTCACACTCGTGTATACACTACAAACTCGTGGAAGCCGTCCTCAACTTGAAGCACCATGATCGTGTGTCTATTCCTGAAGCGAGACGCCAAGTTCGTCGTCTCGCCCCTTTCGCGGGCGTATCCTACGCTCGCGTGATGCATTCTACCTCTCCTAGTCCTTCCCACCTTCGTCAGCCTCACAACCGTTTCCAGGCCTTAAACCCGACCACACCCACCACCTCCTCCCCTATTCTTTTGCCTCCTGTCCCGACAGGTCTCCCTCCTGGTTCTCCATCTGGGGTTTCCCCCCCTTCCTACCCAGTCCATCATATCTCCTTTGTCTTCTTCCCCATCTCCCCCCACTCTTTCTTCCCGGCCCTCCTCCCAGTCTCTTGACCCTCCACGCCACCTGTCTGTCCAGGCTGATATCCATCATCCTCCCGGCAATCTTCATGTTGTTCGCTCCCGCTCCTCTTCTCCTGCTGAGACCATTGAGTCTGTCGCCCGGTACGTTGTTACCGGAACGCCTGTTTCTTCAAGTCAGAAATGTAAGCCTGGCTCCTCTCCTTCTTCCTCTCCAGCGGGTAAGAAGGTTTCGCTCTCTTCCTCGCCCCCTCCCTCTGACTCTGTCACTACATCCCCTCCCATTTCAGTGGTTGGACCCCCTGTCCCAGATATGGAGGTTTCTTCCACCCCCGATTCCCTCTCGGTTGCTGCCCTTGCTGAGGTGCACTCCCTGATTTCTGCCCCCCCCTCCTCCTCCAGCTGTCCTTGCTTGCCCCTCTCAGTTGTCTCCTCCTCTGGACCCCGTCAGTCTGCCTCTGGTCTGTTCTCTCGCTCCCTTCCCTCTCTCCTTACTAAGTTTACCCATGCCCCCTAACCCTGATTTTGCTGACCCTGCTCCTGATCCTGAGATTCTTTAATAAACTGTGTTCTTCTTTACCTTTATTTCTTTCTTGTTCTCTGTTACTGTCCTTTCTCTTTGATAATGTTTATTCTTCAGTGGAATATTTGTGGATTTTGTGCCAACTTCCATGAACTCCAACTTCTAATTACAGAGTTTTCACCACTTTGTGTTTGTCCCCAGGAACCCATGCTTGGTGCTCGTCCTGGTCACTGTCGTGGTTATTCCTTTTTTTTTCTCCCCCCCCCCCTAGCTCTTGCTGAGGCCCATAACTCTACTGCTCTCTTAATTCGATCTGATATTCCCTTCGTCCCCCTACTTCTTCCGTCACCTCTCCGTTGTTCTGCTGCCTGTGTTTTTGTGGGTAAATGGTATACAGTCTGTTCCGTTTACCTCCCTCCAAATATCCTGCTTTCCCTTCCTGATCTTAAGCACCTCCTGGACTCCTTGCCAGAGCCGGTGCTCCTTTTGTGTGATTTCAACTGTCGACATTCCCTCTGGGGTGATGTTCTGACAAACACCCGAGGCCGTCTTCTCGAACCGTTCGTCCTCGCTTCTTCTCTCTCTCTCCTGAATTCTGGTGAGCCCACTCATGTGGACTCTCGAACTCGCACCCTTTCCTGTCTTGATCTTTCTCTCTGCTCGTCGTCCCTTTACTTAGATTTCACGTGGCAGGTTCTTGATGACCTCCATAACAGTGATCATTTCTCCATCCTCGTTTCCTTTTTCTCTTTCCACCCTCCCCTCTCCTTCCTTAGGTGGCAGTTTGCCAAGGCTGACTGGTGCCTATTCACCCTCCGTGCTACTCTCTCTGACCTCTCCTCTCTGCCTCTTCCTCGCGCCCTCCTCCTTTTTTATGACACTATCTTCAATGCTGCCCTCCGCTCTATTCCTCGCTCTTCCTCCCGGGGCACACGGAAGTGCGTTCCCTGGTGGAATGCGGACTGTGCTCGGGCTGTCTGCTGTAAGCTTGCAGCCTGGAAGAAACACCGCTGCCGGCAGACGGCTGATTCTTTTATTCGGTTTCGGAAGGCAAGTGCGGTGGCCCGTAGGACCAACAGTACTGCTAAACGTGAGAGTTGGAAATCTTATGTTTCCGCCATTACGTCCGATACTCCTCTGCCGCAGATCTGGAAGAAGATCTGCTAGATTGTGGGCAAGTTCGTTCCAGACATCTCGCCGGTTCGCCACCTCCATGGAACTCTTGTGGCGGATCCAGTGAAGGTCGCGACCGAACTGGGTTCCCACTTTTCTTCTGTTAGCTCTCGTTCTCATCTTCCTCAATCCTTCCTTCTTCGTAAGCCTGTTCTTGAATCTTATCCTTTAGATTTCCACACTCATCTCCGCCTTCCCTATAACGATCCTTTCTCTCTTTCTGAACTTCAGTCTGCCCTGGCCCTCTGCGGATCTATGGCAGCGGGCTCAGATGACGTTCATTATGAGATACTTCTCCATGTCCCTCCGTGCACGTCTCAGTATTTACCGAGTCTGTATAACCAGGTCTGGGAGTCGTCGTTAGTCCCTGAGGACTGGCTCGATGCCATTGTACTCCCCATTCGGAAACCAGGGTCTCTCGGTACGTCCCCTAAGGACTTCCGCCCTATTGCTCTCACGAGTTGTGTTTGCAAGCTCTTTGAGCGTGTGGTAAATATCCGTCTGATGTGGTTCTTGGAACACCATCACCACCTCTCTCCTTCTCAATTTGGTTTTCGCAAGTGCCGCAGCACGACTGATGTACTGGTGAACTTGGAGGTCTATATTCGTACTGCTTTTGCTGCGAAGACCTCCGTTGTTGCTGTCCTTTTTGACCTGGAAAAGGCTTATGACACGACTTGGAGATACCATATTCTGTCCCAACTTCGTTCTTTTGGCCTTCGTGGTAATGTCCCTCTCTTCCTTCAAAGCTTTCTCTCTCATCGTACCTTTCAAGTCAGACTTGGTACCACTCTCTCTGCTTCTTTTCGGCAGTATGAAGGTGTGCCCCAAGGTAGTGTTCCGAGTACTACATTTTTTTCTGGTTGTCCTCAATGGTCTTTTTTTCTCCCTTCCTTCTGGCATCTTCTCTGCTATTTATGTTGAAAATCTTACTTTTTGCTGTCAGGGTGATGATTCGCCTCTCCTTCAATGGCAGCTTCAACTTGCGATTGATGCCATGTCATCTTGGGCCACTAATCATGGCTTCAAGTTCTCTAGTACTCTGCCATGACTTTTACTCGGAAGCGGGTCGTTCTTCGTCCCTCTATCACTTTATGGTCATCCCCTTGAGTACAAAGCTTCCACGAAGCTTTTGGGGTTATTCTTTGACACTCGTTTGTCTTGGTCGCCCCATGTCTCTTACCTCCGTGTTGAATACTCTAAGGCACTTAACCTACTTAAGGTTTTGTCGCATACTTCTTGGGGAGCGGATAGGCGCACGCTCCTCTATTTGCATTCCTCTCTTGTCCTGTCTAAACTCGATTATGGTTGCCCTGCGTACTCTTCTGCTTCTCCTTCTACTCTTCGCCGTCTTGATCCTTTGCACCATACTGGGTTGCGCCTCAGCTCTGGTGCTTTTCATTCAACTCCTACCCTCAGCTTGTACGCTGACACTGGCTTTCTGTCTCTCCAAGATCGCCGTGATCACTACAGTCTTCGCTATCTTGCGCGATCCTTACAGCATCCTCACTCTCGCCTCTATCGTGCTTTGACTTTTACCCCTCCTGTAGTTCCTCTTCACCTTCCTCTTTCTGTCCGTTGGTCTCGCTTACAAGATTCTCTTTTGGCTTTAGGGTCCTTTAATCCGGTCCACCCGGTGGTCATCGAGATTCAACATTGGCTGTTTTTTATCTCCAGTAAATTTAAGTCGGTGGCGTTTTGCTGGGTTCCCAGCCATGTTGGTGTCTCTTTAAATGAGCGTGCGGATGCTGCCGCTAAGGACGCTATCCCCGCACTTGTCCCATCTCCCGTAAAGGTATTCCTTATTCCGACTTTTACCCAGATATTCATGCCTCCATCCTTGTCCGCTGACAGAGTTGTTGGTCTTCTGTTATTGGTAACAAAATGCGTACTCTTAAGAGTCGTGTGTTCCAGTGGCCTTCCTCCTGCCACCGTAACCGGCAGTGGGAAACGGCTCTGGCTAGGTTACACTTTGGCCATACCCGTTTAACTCACGGTCACTTAATGGAGCGCCGCCCTGCTCCTTATTGTCCAAATTGCATTGTCCCTCTTACAGTCATGCATATCCTTGTTGAATGTCCCGACTTCCAGGACGAGCGTGTGTCTTGTTTTCCGACCGTCCCCTGCAGTCGCTTGTCCCTCGTTGGAATTCTTGGCGACTTGGATGCTTTTGATATCATTCGCCTTATGCGTTTCTGTTCACGTATTGGCATCCTTGGTGATATTTAGCGCCCTCTGATTATCCCGCACATTTGATGGTGCTACATAGCCTTCCCGGTTTGGTGCCTTCTATTGGTAATTACTTACTTTTCGAATACTGTGCATATTTACAGTGTTTTGTTTTGTTCGTCTATATGGGTTCCAGTACTGTTGAGCCTAGCCCCAAGCTGGCTCGGGAAGTTGCAAGTTTCCCGAAACCCCCCTCTAGGTAGGCATTAGTGAATTTCATGGCAGCAAGATAACTTATTGTCTTTACAAGAGCTCTTCTGATGAAGATTAACTTCAAATGAAGAGGTAAAACCTTGTTGTGTTTGGACTTGAGTTTGCCAGTTTATGAAGAGGTCTTAAATATTTATGGGGTTGAAATCCATTACAGTATAGTGTGTGTGTGTGTGTGTGTGTGTGTGTGTGTGGAACTGAAGGATTCTGTAATCACTGTTTATGCTTATATATTTTATTTTCTGAAGTATTCAAGAATAAATGTATTTCTTTAATTTTAATCTATTTTAAGCATGTATTTTATATGGTATGTTAAATAGGGAAGTAAAGATGGAGATTTTATTTTTGTGTTATAGTTAGCTTTAGTAAAAAATGCCTTTTGTTACTGTTTTGTGTATTGTGGTATTATGCATAATTATTCAATTTTAAGTGTACTTTCACTGACATTGCAGCTATAGTGGAATTACAAATTTATTAGCATTCTGAGGTATTATTTGATATGCTACAGAAAACTTTTTATAGATGGGGAAACTACTACATACAGTGGGTAGATATTTTATTTGTCACTATATGCAAAGCTGAGGTTTGTATTTTAGTGTTGTACATATTTTGATTTATAAGACGAGGCTTGAGTGTCAGTAGTACAAGTAATTAGCGAGCATGTAGTGAGGCAAGATTTGCTTTAAACTGTTTCTCATTATTTTTATTGAATATTGTTGACATAATTTTGTTTGACAATGCATGTAATATTTTGTAACCCGATATTTGTTGTATCCCATTTTTTCATTTATTTCTTATTTTTATCATAGCATTCTAATTTTCAGTTTGTAGCATGTTGGTGTAAGCAGATGGTCACTTGTTGTTGGGTGAGCCGAGTACCACACACCAAGTTTGTTTTGTTGATTTGGTAATGTATGCTACCCCCTTTGCCCAGTATCACTGCACCTCACTTTTATGATTTGGGAATGTCCATCATATTCTTTTCCTTACAGTTGTAGTGCAGTCGTGCGGCGTATGCTGGCAGTAACAAGGGTTCTCCCCCCTCTCTCTTTACCTTTGCAGCACTGATCCCCATCTCATCCTCTTCTCAATAGTGTTCCAAGGTAGTCGCCAGCAACTCTGCTTCACCATGGGGAGATGACGACAAGTTGACATCCGCCAAACATGCAGCATCGGGCGATGAGGATCCCTTCGGTTCGCCATTCTCAACGACGAAAGACAATTTTAGAAGTGGTGAAAATTCCCCTTGGCCTCAAGATGCCTTCGGATCATCAGGGTTTGGCTCTGATGAAGGATTTGGGGATTCTACTGCATTTGCCCAGCATGATCCATTCAGTGGATCCTCTGGAGCTGCTGATCCTTTTGGTGGGGACTATGACCCCTTTAAGGATCAGGGCTTTAAGGATGCTGACAAATTTTCCTGGGAAGATGAACCAGACCCTTTTAATACATTAGCTAGCAATGCAGGTGTAAGTGCTTCTGACAACACTCTTGATAATGCAGCATTTAACAAGACTGATCCTTTTGGTTTCCATATTAATGAAGATGATGCCAATGCTAACGTGTCCACAGAGTTTTCTAGCAAAGATCCATATCGGTTTTCTTTTAGTAATAAAGATCAGTTTGATTCAAACCAAAATAACCGGTCCAAGTCTGTAATTGGGGATCCATTTACGCACCAGACAAAAGAAACTATCCCCATGCGATCTAAAACTTCACTTGGTAACCCACTAGATGTTGACACTGATTTTGACCCATTTTCATCCTCAAAAGTAACAAAAGCAGAGAAGAACAAATGGAAGAGTAACGAGGACCTTTTAAATGAAAGCTTCGGCCCAGGTGATGGATGGGGCAGTAATAGTGGAACTCGTGCCAGTACTGCCAATGCCTTCGGTGATAGCTTCAGCAGTAAACCTCTTAACAAAGGTATACACAAGCCAACTCACTTGGTGACAGAAGATGAACAGCTAGCTTGGGCAGCCCAGGAAAGTATTAGGATGGAGGCGTTTCGGAAGCAGCAGGAAGAACAGGAGCGTGCTGAGCTGGAGTTAGCACTCTCGCTCTCACGTTCTTTAACTCATTCTCCAGGCAGGCCTCAGTCCTCACGATCACCGTCAACGGGCCTCTAAGCATTGGACGTGGAAAAGTTAGTTGTACATATGTCTAAAACTATTATACGAAGAAATTGTTATGATATTAATGTTGAAATTTAGAATATAGTATAGTTGTTTTCTTGTTTAAAAAGTGTTTAGTCTTGGAATTTATTGCTGCTTTGTTACACAAATTTATCTGATTTGGCTAGCTTAAATGTACTGAAATGTAACATATACACAACTTGCAAGAGGTCATGTTCTCCTTCTGCATTTCTTACTTTACCAAATATACTGTAATGTGTTTCTTGTTGAAGTAAACATAATAATCACCTCTCAAAATGGTGAGAGAGAGAGATATATATATCATCATGAATCAAATGGCTATTCAGTTTCTTTTCTTTCACATTAACAATGCTCATAATACCCATTGTTTGCCATTACACACATATAATTATACTTTCCAAAAGAATTATGTGAAATGGCCAGCCAATATTTTTGACCAGTATTGTCAAATTGAATATCAGCTTTTTACAGGGGGAAAAAGAATGCACTGGATAAATTTCGTGCCATGGTTGACCTTCATCAATTTGGGCTTATTGCCAAATGAAAGGTAGCTATTGCATGGGGAAGTCTCGTGCAATGGAGTATAATATAGATCGAGTAAACTGTTGGTGTGTGCGTGTTGAGGGTGCCATTACCAGGTATAGGATGGCTCGTGCCCGTAATAGTCAAACACAAGCTTGTAACAGACCATTCCCAGTCTCTCCAAAGGATCAAGTCTGGATTCAGGTTTTAATATATTTTTGTAAGTGTGTAATTAAGTTTGTAACATTGTAAATATTTTCCATCATTTTTTTTTTCTCTTGAGATCAGGATTTGGTTTTTTACTCCTTAGGACTTATAGAATTATTTAGATATGACACAGAAATGTGCTTGTTGAAGATTTTTATATCGCCAAAAAATGTGCTCATATTTGCGTGTATAGTATGGAATATTTTAAATATTATGAGTTCTTTCATTTTAGGTTTTGAATGAATAAAATGATACCTTTGTGTATGTTTTCTGTAAATTGTATGCAGATCTATTTTATTTATTTATATATAAAGATTTATTGCAGGAAATTTCACTCAATTATTTACTTTGATTTGTGTAATAACATTAAGGAAATTTTTGAATATATGTTAATAGCCAACATGAACAAAAAATAATTGAAGCATTATGTGAACACCGAAATTAAGCATGAAGGTGAATGAAGCATTCCTGTACAGCCTTTCTGCTTATGTCTTCCAAAGAAAAAACGAAAAAAACAAAAATAATATCTCATTCCTCCTGGCCCCCGACTTCATTTGTTTTGGGCCATGGTCCACTACCTCGAACCCTACTGACTGACGCACATGGGAGAACAGGTGAGCAGTGTAAGGGTGTGACAATAGTTGAGATACCGACATGGTGTGTGTGGGTGGGGGGGTGGGAGAGGGGGGGGATGGTTGGCTGGCCAGTATCCTTCAGTTTTCTTAACTGCCAAATCTCGCTGTTGGTGGTTGCTCTGTTCATTTTCCTTTATGGAATTCATATTTTGAAATTTCTAAAAAGGATAACATAAAGTCTGGAAAATCAAAATACCGTGAAGCTAACTAAAATGAAGGCATGAGTTTTGTTTTGATGTAAATTACAAGTCACGGCAGAATTAAGTTCATTGTATGGTACTTGGGGGGGCTTTCCATGGTCTTCCACAAACCCGTGTTGGAAGTGGGTACTTGTATGCTTTGCAAGTTTCGTGCCAGTGCGCCAAACTTTACTGAATTTCAACATAATACTTGTGTGTGTTAGTTATTTTGCAGTCAGTAATACGCTCATGAATTCAGTTTTTTTTTTATTACTTCAACAAAACTGACAGGAATATCTGATGCAATTGATTCATGTCCTCGTGCCCAGCAGTCAAGTGCTTAGTGAAAGTATCGCCCGTCCTAGTTGTTTCATTACGAGAATGCTACATTACTGTCCATGAATGCGTTTTGTCGAAAGCATTTGGCACTGTTTGACAGGCAATATTAATATTACTGTGAGAGAGAGACAGAGAGGATATAGTGAGCACTGTCTGTGGGATTTACTTTGTATTGTGGCATAATATGAAACTATTGGGGTAATTTTTTCACTACACAAATGGCCATTTTAGTGGTGGTGGTCTGATGATTATTAGTAAACTGCTGACAACCAAGAGACTTGCTAATTCACAAACATTGGGCAGTTAGTAGATTAACATTTTTAACACATGCCTTTGTTAACTAAAAATTAGTTTGATACAAATTCTGCATGTTAGTCAATAATTGGTAATATGTAGTAACACAATAAAAGTTCTGTTAAAAGCTGATTGCATTGATGAACAATGTTGTACGTATGATGTAAAATGCCTTACTGGTTCCAGGAAGAAGTTGTGTTGTAGATGAATATTGTGGTGTATAAAGAGGTGTCCAGGTGTAACTGGAATCTTTCTCCTGTTTCTTTGTAAATGTATCTGTGACATACTCGTGTACCGAGGTAGTGTACCATTAAGCTAGTGTAAAAAGGCATAGTGATATATATTAGTGGATATCCTAGTTCTCCTTGTCACCTATTTCCCCCTTCCTGTCTACCCAACAAGTTGTTATTTAAAGTGCATTTTGATGAATATAGAGATCAGTTGTTAGGCCAAAGGCAGTACTGTATTGTATTGTATTAGGAGGCACATAGATTAGCAGCAAGTGGTCTGTGGTGGAGAGTGCTCAGGTTGTGGTCTGACTTATTTCTTAGGCATTTGTGTTGAGTAAAATGATCTTATTTTGATTGGCTGCGGACAAAACACTACTGTAGCCTACTCTTCCAGCTTTAAAATTATCATTGCTACCTCCAAATTAGTATAATAAGTTTTAAAGAGTTGAGAATATAAATAATTACACAGAAGTGTTTAAATTAAATAGAAAGAAAAATAAGATGTCTATTGAAATCATGCAATAATGTATGCCAAAAATAAAGAAGGTATAGGATCAGTTTTTGCTATTCTAAATTTTCATTTTTTATGTTCATTCTTAGGCAGGTAATTTTGTTAAAGCTTAAAAAAAATAGAAGCACCAATTTATTGAATGTTTGTGTGTGTGTGTTAGGAGGTCATGAGGCTTCCCACCTCTTATGACTATCTTGTTGTAGGGGAAGTGAGTTCATGCTCAAACCTCCTGGCTGAGGGTCTGAGCAGTCAAAATACTGGCGCTTGCAATTTGACTGACACCAGAGCCCAGTTGATTGGGGGTACCCTTGGGTGTTATTGCATTCTCCCTCTTGGACACAATTAGGGGACCTGGACCCTGATTCATATAGCAGTTACGCAAGCACCTTCGAACCTGTACATCTTTTCCCAATCTTTGGCAGCTTTGTTTACAATTATTGAACAGTTAATGAGCTTCGAAGCACCAGGAGGCTGTTTATAACAATAACAGATGATTGGGAAGTTTTAATGCTTGCAAACTTTAATAAATGTCACCAAAGCCGTCAAAGATTGAGGAAAGATGTACACGTTCGTAAGTACTTGCATAACGGCTTCATGAATCCGGGTCCTGGTAATTTCCTTTGTATTTAGAGGGAGGGTGTTAAGTATGCAATAAAATGGTTGTGCAAAAGGTACTCGTGCACAACCATTTTGTTATTGGAGAGGCTGCCTGGACAGAAAAATAACTTATTATGTTCTTTTAATATGTTATCTTTACTTTCCTATCCATTAAGTTGTAATACTGTTATGAAATTGCCCATCAAATAAATGTAAGATAATGTATTCCTTCTTTTCAATGGTTGATGAGAAGCTGAGGTTAGAAGCATTAGGATGGTTTGACATGGCATTGTAATTTAGTTCAGACTGTTGTCAAGAAGTTTTGCAGCCCAAACAACTTTTATGTACCCTACCTGTGGCACTCACTTTTTACTGAATGTGTATATGTCTTTGATACATCTATACTCGTTGTATTTTGCTTTTGTCCCCCATTTTCTATTTTGTGAGAGAGAACTGCATGGTGAATGCCTGCCTGGCTGTTGTTGCCTTACATGTACTTGTACATGTCAGTATTACATCATCAGTATCAAGGGAAGCTGGTGGTGGTAGGTAGATGACATGACACTCTACATACAGAGAATATTTTGTAGTTAATTTTCTTGCATAGTTTTAAATGATATTATCACTAGAATTTATGTTTTGATTACATGTTTCAGTCGATAAGTTTTTTTTTTTTTTTTTTTTTTAGAATGGTATACACTTGGGGTTTTATATTGAAGTAACAGGAAAACATATTGAAACTTATACATTATTATGTACACCAACGTATCGATAACATTGCTTATGTGCATGTGCCCTTTTATGAAGGAAACTAGCCAGATAATCCAACCAATGTGTTGTGTGTTTTGAGTGCTGTAGATTCATAAACGCCCAGGACAATACCACATTACATAACGGCTGTAGTTTATACTGTATTAGGTTAGAACACAATTGTTAAATATCTGGTTAATAAAGATTCGTGTCATTGAAACACAGGAGATAACCTCACAGACGTGTACAATGTGGTATGGTTTTGCGAGTTGTGGGTGATGACAACGATTGGTACTGGTTGGTTCTGCGATTGGTACTGGCGAGTGATTGCATCTGCTCAAAATTTCATAGGGTACATTATTGAACACATGTAAATAGCATTCTGTGCTCCAAACTGTTCAAATTGAATCTCAGTTATTGATATATCCGAGTATTTATGTTCATGTACCGTAATATAACCGTGAATGTGTGTGTGTGCGCATATTTAATATTTTTAATGATGAGTAATTCAAGTTTTCAAACATTTTTTGGAAGAAAATTGAAACAACTATATGATCTGGTCTTGGTGTAAAGGATGCAATGTGTCATTAGTTTGAGGAAATTTTGTATAATTGATAGATTAATACTATGACAAACGGCTTTTCTTTGCATCCATAATAATTCATGCGTGTATGTGTGTGTTTCCATGTGGTCCCCCATGCAGTTGCTAGCCAAATCCAGCGGTGCTTAACGTGACAGTATATTGTGCACCTAATTTTTGTGTATGCACCAATTTGTTTCTTGTCACACAGATTCATATTTCATACATAATTCCACTACAGCATCCATCAAAGTTACTGTGTAAAACCAAACATTATTTAGTGTACTCGTGTTTATGTTCCAATGGGTGAAGAGTATGTATGTCTTGTGTAACCTGTGTGCTGTTAACTTTAATTTATTAATGTGTGACTGCATACTTTTTGATGTGCAGTTTTGCAGAATTTCGAAATATTGATAATTTGTGGCATTGTGTTGATATGGCTGGTAAACCTCCCATGTGACTTGGTCCAGTACGAGAGTTGTGCGAGGAGTATAGTAGCTCTCATTCTGCCGTGCCAGTTCGGTGCCACCACCACCACCACCCTTCAGGTTACCTCCAGGTAATCTTTCTCCCTACTCCTAAGCCTGGCCTTCTCTTGCCACTGGAGGGCTTGTTGCGCTTTGACCACAGCTTTATATTTGATTCCACTGTAAGTTGGTTGTAAGTTGTCTGTGTGTGAATTGTAGCAAGAAATATTGACATGGCTCAGCGATTTGAGAGATGTACTCTTGTTTACTCTTAAGCTCCAGTGGTGACGACAAGAATTGGTGCCTGAGTCCATTGCCTTTTTCTCAGACTCGATGTTTTTAATCATATTTGAACCTGCATGGAAAAATGTTTTGTGTTCTCATCATGCTTCTTTATTATGGATGGTTATCATGAAATTACAAAAAATTAGTAGATACAGTACTGTCAGTGTTACTTATTTGAAATACCGGCATAGTTGTTTATTTTCACAGAAGTCAGATTTAAAGGGGGGAGGTATTTTTTTTCTTGCAAAATAATTTGGCAGTTTATTTGATGTTAAAAGTTGGTGTTACTTTTTCCACCAACTAGGGCATATTTCCCCATTTACTACCACAATGAGGGAACCCTTGGATGCTCCCATCTATCAGTCGTGTTGTTCAGTGTCACCGTCATGTTATCTCAATGTAAATAATGCTTAATAAACAAACACGTTCACCAATTTCTTAAATGTTATTTACCTTTTATTTAGGCATTGTCTCACAGGTGTGATTCATTTATTATGTACCCCATACCTATTCTGTGGGCAGTGGTGAAAAGGGTCACCGGTACATATAGGCTCGGAAACTGAACCACATAAAATGAACATATCCACAAGGGCCTCGATGAGGGTTCGAACCTACGCACGGGATGTTCCCAGATGCGCATTGGTCTACATTTTTAGTCTTTATTGTTTTTTTTTTATATATCACGCTATTGTGATTTCTGTGTGTATTGAACCCCATAGTTTAGCCAAGCAAGTGACAATCTTGTGAAGCAAGTTTCACAATTGTTAACATTAAATACACATGCATACGTATGAATATACAGTATATA
This sequence comes from Procambarus clarkii, assembly GCF_040958095.1. Lineage (NCBI taxonomy): Eukaryota > Metazoa > Arthropoda > Malacostraca > Decapoda > Cambaridae > Procambarus > Procambarus clarkii. Next base: position 31,658,522 of record NC_091180.1, read on the forward strand.
ATCTTTACATCAAGGGATTCAAAAGGCCCACAACTGTTTTATACAAGGTTCTTTACATCTATGGTGAAAGTTATTATTCCTGCTCCACACCCACCCAACTGGGCGGCAACTTTACAGTCATGTCCATGCATTACTTACAGTAAGCAAATTTTGGATACTTTGCAAAAATTCCTGGCAGTACGTTATGAATGAAGTACTTGTACATTTCTTGGACATCATTAAGAGGTGTTATCTCCGAATTCTGCGATTTTTTTCACATTTCCATTATATAATGACTCAAAGTATGTGAATAGTTCTGCTGACAGTTTACATTTGGTCAAATAGGTATCGGCAGATGTTGCAACTACCAGAGGTACTGGTAGTCGAACCTCTTACCTAGCAGTGGTAACATCTAGAAGTCTGTTGACCTTATTGGATGACCCATAGACGTGCGGTTCGCGGTTCTTCCTGCATAATATAGTTATAGATGGAGGAACTGGTGTGAATTTCATTTTGCTTCAAGTCTATTAGCTTTGTTGCTCTTCCTGGAATATTACTGCCCTCAGGTTGCTCAAAGCCAATCCAAGATGGTAATCAATTCCCTCTTTTGTAAGATTGTTTTGGCTAACTCGTCAATTCTATCATGCATTCGGAGACCAATATGGGAAGACCTCCATTGGAAAGAAACTCTTGACTCCATCATTGACTATTGCATTACTGTATATCTGTGTCTAGCTTCAGACACAGCACGTAACAGTTATGCCTTGGGGAGCCGAGTGCAGTCATGGGTGACAAGGAGTCACAAACAATTCCCGTGTCTATTTTGAATTCATATACTCGTTCGAGCGCCTTATGCGCTTTTGTTCTCGTATTGACATCCTTAGTGATATTTAGCTCAATTTGAATATCCCGCGCATTTGATGGTGCTACATTGCCTTCCCGGCTTAGTGCCATCTTTTGATTCATTTATTTTTTTCTTCAGGAAAATTCCTGCGCGGGCCCTAAGCCTCTGGCTGGCCCACTAAGTGTTGCTTGTTTCTGTTTTACTTGAACTGTGTGTGAGTATTTATGACTGGTATGGTCGCTTCAGTAAGATTTTGTCCCATGGTTTAACAAGTATTTCTGCTCTGTTAATTCCAAGTTGAAATCTTAATGGGTTTGTAACTGTGCACTGTGTTAGATAATGTTCCAGTGGTCTGTCGGGCATTTCTCCACAGTGCTGACATTTCCTCTCATCTTTCGGAACCTGTAAGCCTATTTCCCATGCACATGGATATCCAAGCCTGATGCGATGGAAGTGTACTTCTGTTGCTCTACTGCTCCCTTTCATCAAACATATACAGAATTCTTGGGAAATCAGAAACCTTTGACGTCGCTCTCGCATTGGCTTTCCAAGTAATATCTATGGCCTTTGCTATCCTGCTTTGGTGCCTTCTTTTGATAATTACTTACTTTGCTATCCTGCAACAGTTACTGTGCTAAATAGATTTTGCAGCTTGGTGCTGCATTTGGATAATTACTTATTTTCAGGATGATTGTAAATCTTGCTTTTCTAATGTCCCTTAGAGTTGCTTGACCCTCGATAACATCCGGAATGGCGAGTCTAATGTCTTTGATCATGCATGACATATGTTCTTTGTTCTCTTGTATTGGCATCCTGAGGGATGTTGACCAGACCACACACTAGAAGGTGAAGGGACGACGACGTTTCGGTCCGTCCTGGACCATTCTGAAGTCGATTGTGAGAATGGTCTCGAGTCTCAATCGACTTGAGAATGGTCCAGGACGGATCGAAACGTCGTCGTCTCTTCACCTTCTAGTGTTTGGTCTGGTTAACATTCTTCAGCCACGTTATTGTGACTCATCGCCTGCATCCTGAGGGATATTTAGGACTTTCACCTGTTCTGCAATACTACCACCTTTCTTAACCTGCGCACTGAACAATCATATACCACCTTCCTAGATCTCAAGTCTGCCTTTGATATTGCAAACCAACGTGTCATTTTCAGTGAGCGTGCGAGAACGAATATGGGTGGTCGGGTTCTTTTTTGGATCAGAGGTTACTTGTCCAACAAGAAGTCATCTATATTATTCCAGGGGCATATAGGAGAGTAACAAGAGACTTTGACCTGGGCACCCCACAGAGAGGTGCCCAACCTTATTTAAAATTTTAGTAAATACGCTGTTAAACTGTGTGCCTGGGAAATGCAACGTCGTGCACATCGTTAGCAATGCTGATGATTATAATGATACCATTAGGAACATTTCTTAAATAAAAGGGATCAAATTAAAATCAATGTTTGAAACAGAAGTATTTATAACTTTTATGCTCATACCAAGAGTTATTATTGTTATTGTAATAATTTTTGCTTTATTTTTCTTAAAATAATGAGATGAAAATAGAAGAAAATATTGAAACACAGTACAAGACATCAGAAATGAGTATGTGAAAGCAAGAGGAAGATAAGAATGACAAAATATTGGAACGGGAGGCGGGAAACAAAATATTGGAACGGGAGGCGGGAAATGAGCCGCCAACACAACAATGCCGGAGAGAGATGGACAACTTGTTCTCCTTCTGGGACGTTTACAGACCAACACTCAACGTTACGGGATGCCGGCCCAGGTCCCTTGTAACCCTAAGTATTCTGGGTACTGTTTTCTGTAGTGTAATAGATAAAGAGTTAAGAGAGGAGATTGAATTATGTATGCCACTGTGAAGGCCGCCATGTTTGATCAGACAGTGGCCATTAATATCACCTTAATCAGAGATTAATACAGCCTTATGTTATATATTGATACTCTAAGGAGCGCAGTACTTTGGTGTATTGTCTATGATTTTATATTACATTATCATTTTGTTCCTGGAGGTATTATATTGATATAGAGGTGACATATTGTAATGTACGATTATATTACGTTGTTGGCTATATTAGATACACAGTGTTTAGTGAGTTTCATATTTATTTAGTAGTTTTGATTACAGTTGGTTGTTGGCATTGTCGTAGACGTTGAGACGAAGCTTTGAGTAGAGCAGAGAGCTGAGTGAAGCCGGAGTCGCGGAGCTCGATGCGGGCGAGCGTGGCGGCTCCATGGGGAATCGTGAGTGTCTAAACTCGATGTGGTCGTAGTCTGCTGTCTGTTGTGTGTCGAAGCTGGAGCGTCTTGGGGTCGATTAGAACTGTACACGCCGAGTGCTACATTCTTGAGGTTGAAGAGCTGTGGTAAATCCGAAGCGTCTGTACTGAAGTTAACTGAATCACTGTGGAAATTGTCTGTTGGCTATTCGTTTGTTGTTGTTATAGATTCAGCTACTCAGAACAAGTTCCAAGTAGCACGGGCTATGGTGAGCCCGTAGTGAACTTGCCTGGCACAGGAGCGGTGCGTGTGTGTTGTTGTTATTGGCTATTCGTTTGTTGTTGTTTTAGATTCAGCTACTCGGAACAAAAGTTCCAAGTAGCACGGGCTATGGTGAGCCCGTAGTGGACTTACCTGGCACAGGAGCAGGGCTGTAACTCTGTTGGCTATTCGCTTCCCGATGCTTATATTATTGGACTACACCTCAGCTTCCTCCCATTGGATGGAAAGAATGTTACCTGTAATTAGGGAAAAGATTATTGCTTCGCAATTAGTGCTAATTGCTTTTGTCATTAATGTAATGAGAGGTTGGAGCGAGTATTATGTTTACTCGCTACAACATATTAAAAAAATTCAAAAGGTCAGATGTAACACAAACAAGGAGTAATGGTTTCAAGCTCAACAAGCCATAATCTAGGATTGAAAAAGAGATACTTTTTCACCCACAGAGTTATAAACTCATGGAACCGCCTACCCGCCGAAGCCATCAATGCCAAAACTGTTAAATTTTACAAATCTAACTGGAAAAGATCATCAGGGCAAATGGGGGGGACCTTCGACAAGCCGCCGGCTTCTTGTCCTCGTCGAGGCCATAAGTGTTAGTGGTCCTTCAGGTAAATTTAGGTAAATGTAGACCTGTCCAAATGTAAATTGTGTCAACTACATTATTCGCACACCCTACGTCACTAATGTGGAGTGGAAAGAAATACGTGAATTCAGAGACAATAACAAATGTTCAAGAAATGTATCAATATTTCATTCAAAATGATTTACTAGCAGAAATTTGAGCCAAATATTCCCAGTCAACTGTAGGTAGCAAATATGGGTGAGTGTAACCTATCCACCGCTGCCCACTGGATGGGTATGGGGTGCTTAATAAGTAAGCTAAACTAGATATTAATATCAATTTCTGAAATTTGCGCTGTACTGCCTTAAATATACATTTTCTTTATTTGTAGGAGTTAAAGAAAACAAAATAACTCACAATGGTCTCTGTATGGCTCTCGATATTTGCCAGAGTTTGGTTAAATGGAAGAAAAACACTCGGGACGAGGTTCAGAGTGGTTCGGAACGGAGGTGTGGTTCGAACAGAGGACGTGAGCGAAGCACTTGTTCCGGAAGTGTTCGGACGTCATCAGTTGTGAGTCGTGTGTAACATCCTGCATCCTGTCCTCTAAACAAAGTCCCAAAGTCCATTCCATGTACCCACCAAACCCGCTGTTTATGAATGAAAAACGGTTTATCCCACGACTCACAACTGATGACGTCCGAACACTTCCGGAACAAGTCCTTCACTCACGTCATTTATTCGAACCACAATTCTATAAATGCTTCACCCACGTACTTCGAATACAAATAATCGCAAACAGAACCCAACCTACGTCTAACTCAGCCCGTCCTCCAAACAAAGATCCAAAAGTGATTCCATGCACCCGCCAAACCCCCTGTTTATGAATGAAAAGCGGTTTACACACGACTCACAACTGCTGACGTTCGAACATATCCGGAACAAGTGCTTCACTGACGAATTTTGTTCGAATCACAACGCTATAAATGCTTCACCCACGTACTACAAATAATCGCCAACAGAACCTAAACACCTAACCTAACCTAACCTATCCTATGCCTATATATACACAATATGCTAATATATTATAATATTAATTTATACTTGAGAAAATTCCCGTTTTAAATAAACAGCATGTTAAAATTTATGAATGCGTCTGTGGGGTTGACCGCTGGATGTAATGGACTTGAGTCGAGGACGGGTTGTCTAACTACACATAGAATTTCAATGAATAATAATATTAATATATATATATATATATAATATATATATATGAGAACACATCAATGTTAATACACAGTATGTTAAAACTGATGAATGCGTCTGAGGAGGAAGGCCAGCCTAGTGTGAGAACGAGTTTCACCGGGAATGCACCATCGGTTGGAGTGTGGGCAATGTCACTATATGTGGGAGTGTATAGTGAATGCATACCGTCTGTTGTAGTGTAGGGAGTGTGTCAGTGACAGTGTAGACAGTGTACCGTCCGTGAGACCGTCAAGAGACAGTGTACCGTCCGTGAGACCGTCAAGAGACAGTGTACCGTCCGTGAGACCGTCAAGAGACAGTGTACCGTCCGTGAGACCGTCAAGAGACAGTGTACCGTCCGTGAGACCGTCAAGAGACAGTGTACCGTCCGTGAGACCGTCAAGAGACAGTGTACCGTCCGTGAGACCGTCAAGAGACAGTGTACCGTCCGTGAGACCGTCAAGAGACAGTGTACCGTCCGTGAGACCGTCAAGAGACAGTGTACCGTCCGTGAGACCGTCAAGAGACAGTGTACCGTCCGTGAGACCGTCAAGAGACAGTGTACCGTCCGTGAGACCGTCAAGAGACAGTGTACCGTCCGTGAGACCGTCAAGAGACAGTGTACCGTCCGTGTGACCGTCAAGAGACAGTGTACCGTCCGTGAGACCGTCAAGAGACAGTGTACCGTCCGTGAGACCGTCAAGAGACAGTGTACCGTCCGTGAGACCGTCAAGAGACAGTGTACCGTCCGTGAGACCGTCAAGAGACAGTGTACCGTCCGTGAGACCGTCAAGAGACAGTGTACCGTCCGTGAGACCGTCAAGAGACAGTGTACCGTCCGTGAGACCGTCAAGAGACAGTGTACCGTCCGTGAGACCGTCAAGAGACAGTGTACCGTCCGTGAGACCGTCAAGAGACAGTGTACCGTCCGTGAGACCGTCAAGAGACAGTGTACCGTCCGTGTGACCGTCAAGAGACAGTGTACCGTCCGTGTGACCGCCAAGAGACAGTGTACCGTCCGTGAGACCGTCAAGAGACAGTGTACCGTCCGTGAGACCGTCAAGAGACAGAATGTTTATCGTAAGCGTTTTCAACGTTTGATTAAAGCACTTCCAAAACTATTGCAGAAATAAACAATCGGGTCACAGGGCAAGAATGAGGAGGGGTCAGAGACACTCCACTTAGCGTAACTACCGCCTTCCTCTTGACCAATCGCCGTAGAGGAACTCAGACAACCCGAGATGCGATTGGCTCGTCCAGTTGTCAAGGTAAGTTGATCGTAAAACGTTTCGCTGTTGTTTCACGCCTCGGTGATTTAAGTCAAGTATATCGTTCTCTTCTTTATGTGTTTAGCTTTTTTTTTTTTTTTTTTTTCTCTCTCTCTCTCTCTCTCTCTCTCTCTCTCTCTCTCTCTCTCTCTCTCTCTCTCTCTCTCTCTCTCTCTCTCTCTCTCTCTCTCTCTCTCTCTCTCTCTCTCTCTCTCTCTCTCTCTCTCTCTCTCTCTCTCTCTCTCTCTCTCTCTCTCTCTCTCTCTCTCTCTCTCTCTCTCTCTCTCTCTCTCTCTCTCTCTCTCTCTCTCTCTCTCTCTCTCTCTCTCTCTCTCTCTCTCTCTCTCTCTCTCTCTCTCTCTCTCTCTCTCTCTCTCTCTCTCTCTCTCTCTCTCTCTCTCTCTCTCTCTCTCTCTCTCTCTCTCTCTCTCTCTCTCTCTCTCTCTCTCTCTCTCTCTCTCTCTCTCTCTCTCTCTCTCTCTCTCTCTCTCTCTCTCTCTCTCTCTCTCTCTCTCTCTCTCTCTCTCTCTCTCTCTCTCTCTCTCCTCTCTCTCTCTCTCTCTCTCTCTCTCTCTCTCTCTCTCTCTCTCTCTCTCTCTCTCTCTCTCTCTCTCTCTGTGTGTGTGTGTGTGTCTGTTTCAATGTGCTGCTTTCTTAATATTCATCTGCCTTGTTTTTGTATATTTGTTCAGTTCATTAGGCTTCCACGCACAGCTTCAGCCGTGAGTGGAAGCCTAATATTCATCCTGTGTCTGTGGCCTTTGTTTACACAGTAAATATATTAACTTTTTTGACCATGTCGTCTCAGTCGATTAAGGTAGCGTCTGGTATGTTCTCTGACGCAGGTTCGAATCCTCGTCACGGCCCTTGTGGATTTGTTCATGTATTAACGGGCCTTGAAGTTTACCTGATGTGATCAACGCTGTTATTGACACTGGAATTCAATAAGATGTGTCGTACATTACATGTCGTGTTAACGCATAATATTTGTTTCAACCCAACGATTTGTTTCAAGCCAAGATTCCTCGTTTTTATTCCAAGAAATTTATTTTTGGTTTTGTTTACTCATGGGAGCAAACGGCTTGTGACTCCTGTTAGCAGGGTGCAAGCGTTTTCCCATCCTATCATTGTACGCTTCATTCATTACTTTCCTCTGGAGCACGACCCGTCAATCGCTTAACAACCAGATACCAAATTACTGCTGAGTGAACAGTGGCTAACAGTTAAGTATTGGCACCCAGTCAATCCTCATTAGCCAGGAATCGAACCCGGACCAAATAGCTCGCAAGGCGTGTTGCCAATACCCCACCAGGTACCGCCCTATCTGGAGAATTACTTAGTTGAAGGGTTATAGTGGCATTATAAACATTACCTTTAATCACGGTTATGTTGAGGGAGATGGTAATGCTTTTCATGGTGTATCGAGGCACTCAAAATCTTAATGGTTAAGGGATAGTAACGCCAAATGACAAACCATTCGCAGACGAGGAGTCACAATAACGTGACTGAAATATGTTGACCAAACCACACATTAGAAAATGAAGGGACGACGACGTTTCGGTCCGTCCTGGACCATTCTCAAAGCTCGACTTAAGAATGGTCCAGGACGGACCCAAACGTTGTCGTCCCTTCAGTTTCTAGTGTGTGGTTTGGTCGACAAACCATATCCCACGGCTCAAACCACGTGTTCAGTGACTGATTTGATCACATTATTTGGGTTAGATCTGATCCCGTCACTGCTTTAATTAAACTTTCTATGTTACGCTGTAGAATATCCTGAAGTTTATAAGTTTTTCTACGTAAGTCACTGAAAATTTCCTCCATGACAGAACTTTTCCAATCAGAATATATGACACCATTGAAGGTCCTCTTTTTGCTGTATCTGAATATTTAAAGGAAAGGGAGGGAGTTATCAGGGAAAGCGCCAAGCCATTACGACTATATAACACTGGGAAGGGGTCAGGATAAGGATTTAGGATGGGACGGAGGGAAAGGAATAGTGCCCAACCACTTGTGGACGGTCGGGGGATTGATCGCCGACCTGCATGAAGCTGTACCGTCGCTCTACCGTCCATCCCAAGTGACTGGGTTAAATATTTAAAGGAATAACTCTCACTTTATTTAATAACTTCACCATATATCTTTAAAATAGCAGCACAGGAATCACTGAGCGGTTGGTCACGCGAGCTTCCGGGACGGACATAGCAGCAGGGACTTGGGTAGAACTTGTTATAGAACGGGATCACCATAGCCCGTGCTACATGGACATTTCGTTCTGAGTAGCTAAATCTAAAACAATAACATAGAACTTGCTCACTAAAATATTGTTTCAGAAGCACAAGACGAGTCTTCAGAACTTTCACTAGTAAAGCTATAAAGATGATTCAACTTAAAGTACGTTTATTGAGACAATAAAATACTTTTCAATATAGAGTAGCTTAGGCTATTTCTACCCCCCTCTACTTCAAGTCCCTCAAGAGGCGCACAAATTCAGTGAGTACAAATCACAAAAGATGGGCACGAAGGAAGCAGAAGGAGGAAACAGCAGAACAAAAGATCGCGTAGTTCTTATATGTGTAAATCGCGAAGAAATTAACACGTGACGAATAGTGTACAAATGTATGGCCACGAAGGGAGAGTGAACATGAGATGAGCGCTTTCGTATCCACGTTTATTTTTTTTTCGTATTTATAAAACATTTATTCGCATTTATAACGAATATTTATATTTATATATATATATATATATATATATATTTATTTATTTTTTTTATTTTTTTTAAACCTAGAAGGGGTACCACCTCTGGTGCAAGTGTAGGGACCCATAGCCTCGGAGAAGAAAATAAAGAGTACTCAGAGAAGACCTTGTGGATCCTCACTGAACACTTTGATATTTTCTTCTCCTACCACCCCTATTCTTTTGGTATGTGTGTATATTTATCTAACTTTATTTGAAAATGTCATTACACAAAACAAGTTACAATATTGATTACATGCAGGGTACAAGGCTGCTTGTCACAAGTTGAACAGCTCCTCCAGCTCCTCAGATGGCGGGAAGGAACCATGGATGCAGTGAGCATTTCCTCTCTGGATTGTCACACTAAGGCGCTGAAAAAGAAAACTGGCAGCTCTAGGGTCTCTAGTTGTTTTGATTAGCTTAGACCCCAACTCCTTCAAAAAGCTAGCAGCACTTTTACCCCAGGCACCAAGTGTCTCTGAGGCAATGGGGACAAAATTGTAGTGGGGCTCAAGGTCTCTGTATTTACGTGACTTGGCCGCTTCCCGGTGATTGGCAGCTCCTCCTGCTTGTGTAGCACTGAAGTCAACATAGGTATTGGCTAAAGTTGAAACGCAAGTGTAGTCCCACACCAACTGTCTACCATTCTTCCAGGGGTTCAACGTGATTCCGTCTGGGCGACCGACAGGCTCATCAGAGTTGCGGGACATTAGGTAACGGGGCTCTCTCTCTGCTGGACAACCGGCTGTGGTAAGGCTTCTTTTAATAATGTCATTGACCTCGCTGTGTCTTGCATGCCATCCTCCTGTCCTTTGGCAGAGAAGGCCATGCCGTCCGTATCTGTCGGCCTCTGCCTCGCCGCAAATACACCTGTATTCGGTGTGGATTGGGGCAGCGAGGCGGAGAGCCACGGCAATTCGGAGGGCCTGCGGTGAGAGACGGGTGCCGGTTGCTGACATTGGGGTTGCTAATAGGAAATCACCTGCATGGGGAGCTGCTACAGCTCTAAGTCGGGCAGTGTCATGTGGTGTTGTCGCAGCTTCTAGCAAAGTCGCAGCTTCTTGGTCGGCAATGGGGCGATCCCAGCTGGATTGCTTATGGGCTTCAGAAGGCGGTGGTTGGGGTGCTGGTCCTGCAAGAGAGACCCATTTGTTTGTGCAGTCTGTAAAGCTGGGATCATGTACCCCTGCCTGTTGAACTAGGTGCTCAGGTAGGATTTCCTTCACCAAGTTGTCAGACCCCACTGAAGAGGACAGGAACGCTGGTACAGCAATTTGTCTTGCTGTGCGCACGCCAAGGCCCCCGAGTCTGACAGGAAGGGAGGCCTGTTTCCACTGTATGTCGCTGAGGGAAAGATTGAGGGCTTTTTCTAGTGTTGATTTCAGCAAGCTGTCGTACTCTTCTAATTTAATATTGTTGAAAGATGGCGAACATCTTAGAAAGTAGGTCAGCCTGGAGAGGGACAAGCATCTGGTGATGAGGTAAAGTGCATCATGAGCATCGATGTCTTCAATCCTCTCGTTCATCCTCTTCAGGTCAGTGATCTTACCAAGGACCCCGTCGATGGCATTCCTTCCAAGAGGAGCACCTAGGAGTGTGCTGTCCTCAGGGTTGGTTGTATGAATGTCAGGCAAAACAACCTTTATTTGCTCTATTATGTGCTGGTTGGTGGAGGTTATTTCGGACTTGGAAGGGTTCAGGGTGAGGCCTAGGCTTGCTCCTTGCTCCTGAATTATTCTTATGTCGTCCCAGTTTTTATATATTTATATTTTTAAACGTCACGTCAATTTTTAAACGTTTATATTATATAAACGTCACAGTTTTTATATATTTATATTTTTTCGTATTTATAACATTTATTTATTTATATTTTTATTTATACAAGAGTTGTTACATTCTTGTACAGCCACTAGTACGCGTAGCGTTTCAGGCAAGTCCTTATTTATTTATTTTACTTATTTATTTATATACAAGAAGGTACATTGGGTTTGTGAGAATACATAGCATAGTATTTACAATGTTGTAAAGCCACTAGTACGCGCAGCGTTTCGGACAGGTCCTTAATCTAACAGATGATTTTAAGTAGATAAATCCTAGCAGAATTAATAAAATGATAACAGATATCTAAATATTGGGAGAGTTGAGGCAATATTTTAACAATCCACACTATTAAGCCTAATATCATTAATATTCTTAATCCTATGTTCCCTGGAATACGACCCCCGCTGCGAAGAATAGTTTTTACAACCAGGTACCCATTTTACTGTTGAGTAAACAGAGGCTACAGTTAAGGATTTGCGCCCAGTCAATCCTCATCAGCCAGGATACGAACCCAGGACAAAGGGTCTGCGGAACACCAGGCGAGTGTCTTACCACTACGCCACGGCGACCGAGACAATCTTGGGAAGTACTGACACAGTTTACAGTAGTAGCATGTAAACTCAGGAAGAGGACAGTGTCTGAGTCTGTACCCACCAAACACACACCGAAACTACAACGTTGGTACAACGTTGGAACAAGTTTTAACACCTCCTAACCAGTTATAACAACCAATATAGCAAGTTGTAACAACGTTCTAATACGTCATAAACATGTTAAGCCAAGATGTAACAACTTTATTACAAGTTGTAACAAGCGGAAAATAGACAGTTTCGGGTTGTGTTTCCAGGGTATAGCCCGGGCATTACTACATATTAACATAGGTAAAACCCAAACCTAAATTACCCTTTCCTGTAGTCAGTATAATACAGTTATTTAGAGCGACGTAACTTCGAAAGAAATATTAGAAAAGATACATAATCGTTCAGGATATTAGGCTTAATAGTGTGGATTGTTAAAATATTGCCTCAACTCTCCCAATATTTAGATTAGATTTTTTATTCAGGTAAAGGTACATACATTGAAGATGAGTTATAAACATAATGTTAGATTTAAAGATATAGTACATACAATACTTAAAGCCACTAGTACGCACAGCGTTTCGGGCAAATATTGTCTACTGCAGTAGACAAAGGCCGTTTAGAAGACTAAACACGACCAACAGATGCTACTGACAAACAGTAAAAGTTAAGTGGATCATCAAGGGAGGTTAAGAAGGTGGAGGCTATTAGTAAAATTAGATTTTATATTAAATATAGCGTTGGAGAAAGAGGAGCAAGAAAGTGGGAGTGTTCCATTACGAGTATTAGCTGAGAGCGTCTTCAGAGAGGCGCATCGTTTGTCCTCTGTCACATCGGATCCGATCCCATGTCGGCAAGATCAGCGCTCATTCACAAATTATCTAATCCAATTACGACACCGTTCCTTGTTTTTCTATACCAAAGAAAATGGACAACGTCGCCAGGCGTTAATATCGTCATTTATAACGCAGCCTGCGTCCATTAGACTGATTTGCTTTCATTTTCTAATTGACCTCTTGTGTTCCAGAGAGTATGGCGGCGGCGGCTGGGAGGGGTCACTATCTTAAGTTCATGTAGTGGTTGCTCCTTGCGACAAGGTGGCCGTGGTCTTAGGTCGTGGCTTCCTTCACTCGTAACTAGAGATGTAACAATGTGTAGCTGCTAAGATGGTGTGCTAGTTGGCAGGTCATCCGGTTAAGGGACGGGTGGGGAGGGACGGGAGGGGGGGACAGGGCGGCTATGCGGGTGACTGATGGCGCTGTCCACACACGCTCCCTGTCTTTTCTGCCGCCCCGCCGTCCGGTCGTATTCTCAACACGAATTCTGCGTCCACTCACTCACTCACTCACTTATTCACTCATGTTGTGACTCCATATATAAACACACACAATTTGCGACGAGACTACCTAGTCTCGGAGTTGCAAAGGGATGGGATATAAAGAGCGACTGAAGGAACTGACCCTGACGACGTAAGAAAAGAGGACGGAGCGTGGAGATATGATAGCAGCATACAAAATACTTAGTGGGATTCACAGAGTGGAAATAGACGAAATGTTCACACGGAATACCAACAGAACAAGGAAACATGGGTGGAAGCTGGAAACTCAGATGAGTCATATATGCATAGAGGTGTTAGAAAGTTTTCTTTCAGCGTGAGAGTAGTGGGGAAATGGAATGAACTTAAGGAGCACATTGTGGCAACAAGCACTACTCATAGCTTTATAACTAGGTATGATAGAGAAGTAGGACAGGAGTCATTGCTTTAAACTACCGAGGGCTAGAAAGGCGAGAACCAAGAGCCAAAGCTCGATTCTATAGGCACAAATAGGCAAGTACAAATAGGTTAATACACATACACACAGGGGGGCCCTTGCGGCTGAGTGGACAGCGCTCGGGGGTCGTAGTCCTAAGGGGCCCGGGTTCGATTTCTAGCCGAGGCAGAAACAAATAGGCAGAGTTTCTTTCACCCTGATGCACCTGTTCAACTAGCAGTAAATAGCTACCTGGGAGTTAGACAGCTGCTACGGGTGGCTTCCTGGGAATGTATGTGCGTGCGCGCGTGTGTTAGAGAGGAATATATGTAATAGATATAATAGAGGAAAAATAGATTGGTTAGAAAGGCGGGGTCCAAGAGCTAATAGCTCGATTCTGCAGACACAAAGGCATAGAGACGTTAGAAAGATTTTTTTCAGTGTCAGAGTAGTAGACAAACGGAATGCATTAGGCAGTGATGTGGTGGAGGCTGACTCCATACACAGCTTCAAATGTAGATATGATAGAGCCCAGTAGGCTCAGGAACCTGTACACCAGTTGATTGACAGTTGAGAGGCGGGTCCAAAGAGCCAGAGCTCAACCCCCGAAAGCACAACTAGGTGAATAAAAATAGTAAATACAGTGTTACAGCCCTGAGGTGTAATCACAGAAAGAACACACTTTTCTCTCCAGGATTGTAATGAAGTGTTCTTACACGCCTCACCGGCACACGGCGCCTAAGGACGTAATATACCAAGTGAATGAGTAAATATACCCATCCTCCCTTGGACTATCGGGGATTGAACACCGGCCCTGCAAGAAACGACTCAATCGCTCTACCATCCAGGCCATGTGATCAGACAAAGTAAATGAATTAAGCCCAAAACTAATGTCCCAAAAAAGAAATAACAATGGGAGTAAAAAAGCTGATCGGATATAAAAAAAAAGTCTATATATTAACCGAATTGAGAACGGGACCTGAGGGGGTCCAGGCGATATATGGGGACCTGGGGGGACCCAGACAATATATGGGGACCTGGGGGGGGGGTCCTGGCGATATATGGGGACCTGGGGGGACCCAGACAATATATGGGGACCTGGGGGGGGGGGGGTCCTGGCGATATATGGGGACCTGGGAGGACCCAGACAATATATGGGGACCTGGGGGGGGGGTCCAGGCAATATATGGGGACCTGGGGGGACCCAGACGATATATGGGGACCTGGGGGGGGTCCAGGCGATATATGGGGACCTGGGGGGACCCAGGCGATATATGGGGACCTGGGGGGGGGGTCCAGGCGATATATGGGGACCTGGGGGTCCAGGCGATATATGGGGACCTGGGGGGGGGGGTCCAGGCGATATATGGGGACCTGGGGGGGGTCCAGGCGATATATGGGGACCTGGGGGGGTCCAGGCGATATATGGGGACCTGGGGGGGGGGGTCCAGGCGATATATGGGGACCTGGGGGGGGGGGTTCCAGGCGATATATGGGGACCTGGGGGGGACCCAGACAATATATGGGGACCTGGGGGGGGGGTCCAGGCGATACATGGGGACCTGGGGGGACCCAGACGATATATGGGGACCTGGGGGGGGGGTCCAGGCGATATATGGGGACCTGGGGGGACCCAGGCGATATATGGGGACCTGGGGGGGGTCCAGGCGATATATGGGGACCTGGGGGGTCCAGGCGATATATGGGGACCTGGGGGGGGGGTCCAGGCGATATATGGGGACCTGGGGGGGGGGTCCAGGCGATATATGGGGACCTGGGGGGGGGGGTCCAGGCGATATATGGGGACCTGGGGGGGGGGTCCAGGCGATATATGGGGACCTGGGGGGGGGTCCAGGCGATATATGGGGACCTGGGGGGGGTCCAGGCGATAAATGGGGACCTGGGGGGGGTCCAGGCGATATATGGGGACCTGGGGGGACCCAGACGATATATGGGGACCTGGGGGGGGGTCCAGGCGATATATGGGGACCTGGGGGGGTGTCCAGGCGATATATGGGGACCTGGGGGGGGGGTCCAGGTGATATATGGGGACCTGGGGGGGGTCCAGGCGATATATGGGGACCTGGGGGGGGGGTCCAGGCGATATATGGGGACCTAAGGGGG
The DNA here is from genome assembly GCF_040958095.1 of Procambarus clarkii. Taxonomy (NCBI): domain Eukaryota; kingdom Metazoa; phylum Arthropoda; class Malacostraca; order Decapoda; family Cambaridae; genus Procambarus; species Procambarus clarkii. Next base: position 31,673,949 of record NC_091180.1, read on the forward strand.
GGTCCAGGCGATATATGGGGACCTGGGGGGGTCCAGGCGATATATGGGGACCTGGGGGGGGTCCAGGCGATATATGGGGACCTGGGGGGGGTCCAGGCGATATATGGGGACCTGGGGGGGGGGGTCCAGGCGATATATGGGGACCTGGGGGGGGGTCCAGGCGATATATGGGGACCTGGGGGGGGTCCAGGCGATATATGGGGACCTGGGGGGGGGGGGTCCAGGCGATATATGGGGACCTGGGGGGGGGTCCAGGCGATATATGGGGACCTGGGGGGGGGTCCAGGCGATATATGGGGACCTGGGGGGACCCAGACGATATATGGGGACCTGGGGGGGGGGTCCAGGCGATATATGGGGACCTGGGGGGACCCAGACGATATATGGGGACCTGGGGGGGGGGGTCCAGGCGATATATGGGGACCTGGGGGGGGTCCAGGCGATATATGGGACCTGGGGGGGGTCCAGGCGATATATGGGGACCTGGGGGGGGGTCCAGGCGATATATAGGGACCTGGGGGGGGGTCCAGGCGATATATGGGGACCTGGGGGGGGTCCAGGCGATATATGGGGACCTGGGGGGGGGGGGTCCAGGCGATATATGGGGACCTGGGGGGGGGTCCAGGCGATATATGGGGACCTGGGGGGGGGTCCAGGCGATATATGGGGACCTGGGGGGGGTCCAGGCGATATATGGGGACCTGGGGGGGGGTCAAGGCGATATATGGGGACCTGGGGGGATCCAGACGATATATGGGGACCTGGGGGGGGTCCAGGTGATATATGGGGACCTGGGGGGACCCAGACGATATATGGGGACCTGGGGGGGGGGTCCAGGCGATATATGGGGACCTGGGGGGACCCAGACGATATATGGGGACCTGGGGGGGGGTCCAGGCGATATATAGGGACCTGGGGGGGGTCCAGGCGATATATGGGGACCTGGGGGGGGTCCAGGCGATATATGGGGACCTGGGGGGGGTCCAGGCGATATATGGGGACCTGGGGGGGGGACCCAGACGATATATGGGGACCTGGGGGGACCCAGACGATATATGGGGACCTGGGGGGGGGTCCAGGCGATATATGGGGACCTGGGGGGTCCAGGCGATATATGGGGACCTGGGGGGGGGTCCAGGCGATATATGGGGACCTGGGGGGGGGTCCAGGCGATATATGGGGACCTGAGGGGACCCAGACGATATATGGGGACCTGGGGGGGGGTCCAGGCGATATATGGGGACCTGAGGGGACCCAGACGATATATGGGGACCTGGGGGGGGGGGGGTCCAGGCGATATATGGGGACCTGGGGGGGGGTCCAGGCGATATATGGGGACCTGGGGGGGGGTCCAGGCGATATATGGGGACCTGGGGGGACCCAGGCGATATATGGGGACCTGGGGGGTCCAGGCGATATATGGGGACCTGGGGGGGGTCCAGGCGATATATGGGGACCTGGGGGGGTGGTCCAGGCGATATATGGGGACCTGGGGGGGGGGTCCAGGCGATATATGGGGACCTGGGGGGACCCAGGCGATATATGGGGACCTGAGGGGACCCAGGCGATATATGGGGACCTGGGGGGTCCAGGCGATATATGGGGACCTGAGGGGACCCAGGCGATATATGGGGACCTGGGGGGTCCAGGCGATATATGGGGACCTGGGGGGGGTCCAGGCGATATATGGGGACCTGAGGGGACCCAGACGATATATGGGGACCTGGGGGGGGGTCCAGGCGATATATGGGGACCTGGGGGGGGGGGGGTCCAGGCGATATATGGGGACCTGAGGGGACCCAGACGATATATGGGGACCTGGGGGGGGGTCCAGGCGATATATGGGGACCTGGGGGGACCCAGGCGATATATGGGGACCTGAGGGGACCCAGGCGATATATGGGGACCTGGGGGGTCCAGGCGATATATGGGGACCTGGGGGGGGGGGGGTCCAGGCGATATATGGGGACCTGAGGGGACCCAGGCGATATATGGGGACCTGGGGGGGTCCAGGCGATATATGCATGGGGACCTGAGGGGACCCAGACGATATATGGGGACCTGGGGGGGGGGGTCCAGGCGATATATGGGGACCTGGGGGGGGTCCAGGCGATATATGGGGACCTGGGGGGGGGGGTCCAGGCGATATATGGGGACCTGGGGGGACCCAGGCGATATATGGGGACCTGGGGGGTCCAGGCGATATATGGGGCCCTGGGGGGTCCAGGCGATATATGGGGACCTGGGGGGGGGGGTCCAGGCGATATATGGGGACCTGAGGGGACCCAGACGATATATGGGGACCTGGGGGGGGTCCATGCGATATATGGGGACCTGGGGGGGGTCCAGGCGATATATGGGGACCTGAGGGGACCCAGACGATATATGGGGACCTGGGGGGGGTCCAGGCGATATATGGGGACCTGGGGGGACCCAGGCGATATATGGGGACCTGAGGGGACCCAGGCGATATATGGGGACCTGGGGGGTCCAGGCGATATATTGGGACCTGGGGGGGGGGGGTCCAGGCGATATATGGGGACCTGAGGGGACCCAGACGATATATGGGGACCTGGGGGGGGTCCAGGCGATATATGGGGACCTGGGGGGGGTCCAGGCGATATATGGGGACCTGAGGGGACCCAGACGATATATGGGGACCTGGGGGTGGATGTCCAGGCGATATATGGGGACCTGAGGGGACCCAGGCGATATATGGGGACCTGGGGGTCCAGGCGATATATGGGGACCTGGGGGGGGGGGGGGTCCAGGCGATATTTGGGGACCTGAGGGGACCCAGACGATATATGGGGACCTGGGGGGACCCAGACGATATATGGGGACCTGGGGGGGGTCCAGGCGATATATGGGGACCTGAGGGGACCCAGACGATATATGGGGACCGGGGGGGGGGTCCAGGCGATATATGGGGACCTGGGGTGGGGTCCAGGCGATATATGGGGACCTGAGGGGACCCAGACGATATATGGGGACCTGGGGGGGTCCAGGCGATATATGGGGACCTGAGGGGACCCTGACGATATATGGGGACCTGAGGGGACCCTGACGATATATGGGGACCTGAGGGGGGTCCAGGCGATATATGGGGACCTGAGAGGGGGTCCAGGCGATATATGGGGACCTGGGGGGGGGTCCAGGCGATATATGGGGGACCTGGGGGGGTCCAGGCGATATATGGGGACCTGGGGGGGGTCCAGGCGATATATGGGGACCTGAGGGGATCCAGACGATATATGGGGACCTGGGGGGGGGTCCAGGCGATATATGGGAACCTGAGGGGACCCAGACGATATATGGGGACCTGGGGGGTCCAGGCGATATATGGGGACCTGAGGGAACCCAGACGATATATGGGGACCTGAGGGGACCCTGCCGATATATGGGGACCTGGGGGGGTCCAGGCGATATATGGGGACCTGGGGGGGGGGGTCCACGCGATATATGGGGACCTAGGTGTACCCAGGCGATATATGGGGACCTGGGGGGAGGTCCAGGCGATATAAGGAGACCTGAGGGGACCCAGGAGATATATGGGGACCTGGGGGGGGGGGGTCCAGACGATATATGGGGACCTGAGGGGACCCAGACGATATGAGGACCTTGGTGGACTTAGGCGATATATGGGGACCTGGAGGGGGTCCAGGCGGTATATGGGGACCTGAGGGGACCCAGGCGATATATGGGGACCTGAGAGGGGGTCCAGGCGATATATGGGGACCTGGGGGGGTCCAGGCGATATTTGGGGGACCTGGGGGGGTCCAGGCGATATATGGGGACCTGGGGGGGGGTCCAGGCGATATATGGGGACCTGAGGGGATCCAGACGATATATGGGGACCTGGGGGGGTCCAGGCGATATATGGGGACCTGAGGGAACCCAGACGATATATGGGGACCTGAGGGGACCCTGCCGATATATGGGGACCTGGGGGGGTCCAGGCGATATATGGGGACCTAGGTGTACCCAGGCGATATATGGGGACCTGGGGGGGGGGTCCAGGCGATATAAGGAGACCTGAGGGGACCCAGGAGATATATGGGGACCTGGGGGGGGATCCAGGCGATTTATGGGGACCTGAGGGGACCCAGACGATATATGGGGACCTGGGTGTACCCAGGCGATAAATGGGGACCTGGGTGGACTTAGGCGATATATGGGGACCTGGGGGGGTGGGGGTCCAGGCGATATATGGGGACCTGGGTGGACCCAGGCGATATATGGGGACCTGGGTGTACCCAGGCGATATATGGGGACCTGGGTGGACTTAGGCGATATATGGGGACCTGGGGGGGTGGGGGTCCAGGCGATATATGGGGACCTGGGTGCACCCAGGCGATATATGGGGACCTGGGTGGACTTAGGCGATATATGGGGACCTGGGGGTGGTGCAGGCGATATATGGGGACCTGGGGGGGGGTCCAGGCGATATATGGGGACCTGGGGGGGGGGTCCAGGCGATATATTGGGACCTGGGGGGGGGGAGTCCAGGCGATATATGGGGACCTGGGGGGGGGGACCAGGCGATATATGGGGACCTGACGGAACCAGGCGATATATGGGGACCTGACGGAACCAGGCGATATATGGGGACCTGGGGGGGGGGTCCAGGCGATATATGGGGACCTGGGGGTGGTCCAGGCGATATATGGGGACCTGGGGGGGGTCCAGGCGATATATGGGGACCTGGGGGGGTCCAGGTGATTTATAGGGACCTGGGGGGGGGGGTCCAGGCGATATATGGGGACCTGGGGGGGGTCCAGGCGATATATGGGGACCTGGGGGGGTCCAGGCGATATATGGGGACCTGGGGGGGGTCCAGGCGATATATGGGGACCTGGGGGGGGGGGTCCAGGCGATATATGGGGACCTGGGGGGGGGGAGTCCAGGCGATATATGGGGACCTGGGGGGGTCCAGGCGATATATGGGGACCTGGGGGGGAACCAGGCGATATATGGGGACCTGACGGAATCAGGCGATATATGGGGACCTGGGGGAATCAGGCGATATATGGGGACCTGACGGAACCAGGCGATATATGGGGACCTGGGGGAACCTGGCGATATATGGGGACCTGGGGGAACCAGGCGACATATGGGGACCTGGGAGAACCAGGTGATATATGGGGACCTGGGGGGTCCAGGCGATATATGGGGACCTGGGGGGTCCAGGCGATATATGGGGACCTGGGGGGTCCAGGCGATATATGGGGACCTGGGGGTCCAGGCGATATATGGGAACCTGGGGGGTCCAGGCGATATATGGGGACCTGGGGGTGGTCCAGGCGACATATGGGGACCTGGGGGAACCAGGTGATAAATGGGGACCTGGGGGAACCAGGCGGTATATGGGGACCTGGGGGGTCCAGGCGATATATGGGGACCTGGGGGGGGGTCCAGGCGATATATTGGGACCTGGGGGGGAGTCCAGGCGATATATGGGGACCTGGGGGGGGGAACCAGGCGATATATGGGGACCTGACGGAACCAGGCGATATATGGGGACCTGACGGAACCAGGCGATATATGGGGACCTGGGGGGGGGGTCCAGGCGATATATGGGGACCTGGGGGTGGTCCAGGCGATATATGGGGACCTGGGGGGGGTCCAGGCGATATATGGGGACCTGGGGGGGTCCAGGTGATTTATAGGGACCTGGGGGGGTCCAGGCGATATATGGGGACCGGGGGGGGGTCCAGGCGATATATGGGGACCTGGGGGGGTCCAGGCGATATATGGGGACCTGGGGGGGGGTCCAGGCGATATACGGGTAAAATTCTGCTTCCCAATAAGCCTCTGGTATAATCTTTATTATCCTCTATCGTACAGTTTGCCAATCTCTTTATTGCACTATGATCTCCTCTCTAGTGTTATGAATATCCTCTATTGCATGGAGGATATTAGGTTGTGTGTATTGCCTCACTACGCCCTGAGCCTCTATTACATTAAGGTAAACTGCTTGGGTAACGCCCTTGCTGCTTGGGTAACTGCTTGGGTAACCCTTATACGCATAGCATGGTGCGTGATAACCTTGCTGCTTGGGTAACTGCTTGGGTAACGCCCTTGCTGCTTGGGTAACTGCTTGGGTAACGCCCTTGCTGCTTGGGTAACTGCTTGGGTAACGCCCTTGCTGCTTGGGTAGCGCACTTGCTGCTTGGGTAGCGCACTTGCTGCTTGGGTAGCGCACTTGCTGCTTGGGTAGCGCACTTGCTGCTTGGGTAGCGCACTTGCTGCTTGGGTAGCGCACTTGCTGCTTGGGTAGCGCACTTGCTGCTTGGGTAGCGCACTTGCTGCTTGGGTAGCGCACTTGCTGCTTGGGTAACTGCTTAAGTAGCGCACTTGCTGCTTGGGTAGCGCACTTGCTGCTTGGGTAGCGCACTTGCTGCTTGGGTAGCGCACTTGCTGCTTGGGTAACTGCTTGGGTAGCGCACTTGCTGCTTGGGTAGCGCACTTGCTGCTTGGGTAACTGCTTAAGTAGCACACTTGCTGCTTGGGTAGCGCACTTGCTGCTTGGGTAGCGCACTTGCTGCTTGGGTAACTGCTTAAGTAGCGCACTTGCTGCTTGGGTAGCGCACTTGCTGCTTGGGTAACTGCTTAAGTAGCGCACTTGCTGCTTGGGTAGCGCACTTGCTTCTTGGGTAGCGCACTTTCTGCTTGGGTAGCGCACTTTCTGCTTGGGTAGCGCACTTGCTCCTTGGGTAGCGCACTTGCTGCTTGGGTAGCGCACTTGCTGCTTGGGTAGCGCACTTGCTGCTTGGGTAGCGCACTTGCTGCTTGGGTAGCGCACTTGCTGCTTGGGTAGCGCACTTGCTGCTTGGGTAGCGCACTTGCTGCTTGGGTAACTGCTTAAGTAGCGCACTTGCTGCTTGGGTAGCGCACTTGCTGCTTGGGTAGCGCACTTGCTGCTTGGGTAGCGCACTTGCTGCTTGGGTAGCGCACTTGCTGCTTGGGTAGCGCACTTGCTGCTTGGGTAGCGCACTTGCTGCTTGGGTAGCGCACTTGCTGCTTGGGTAGCGCACTTGCTGCTTGGGTAACTGCTTAAGTAGCGCACTTGCTGCTTGGGTAGCGCACTTGCTGCTTGGGTAGCGCACTTGCTGCTTGGGTAGCGCACTTGCTGCTTGGGTAACTGCTTGGGTAGCGCACTTGCTGCTTGGGTAGCGCACTTGCTGCTTGGGTAACTGCTTAAGTAGCGCACTTGCTGCTTGGGTAGCGCACTTGCTGCTTGGGTAGCGCACTTGCTGCTTGGGTAACTGCTTAAGTAGCGCACTTGCTGCTTGGGTAGCGCACTTGCTTCTTGGGTAGCGCACTTGCTGCTTGGGTAGCGCACTTGCTGCCTGGGTAACTGCTTAAGTAGCGCACTTGCTGCTTGGGTAGCGCACTTGCTTCTTGGGTAGCGCACTTGCTTCTTGGGTAGCGCACTTGCTGCTTGGGTAGCGCACTTGCTTCTTGGGTAGCGCACTTGCTGCTTGGGTAGCGCACTTTCTGCTTGGGTAGCGCACTTGCTCCTTGGGTAGCGCACTTGCTGCTTGGGTAACTGCTTAAGTAACGCACTTGCTGCTTGGGTAACTGCGTAAGTAACGCACTTGCTGCTTGGGTAACTGCTTAAGTAGCGCACTTGCTGCTTGGGTAACTGCTTAAGTAACGCACTTGCTGCTTGGGTAACTGCTTAAGTAGCGCACTTGCTGCTTGGGTAACTGCTTAAGTAGCGCACTTGCTGCTTGGGTAACTGCTTAAGTAACGCACTTGCTGCTTGGGTAACTGCTTAAGTAGCGCACTTGCTGCTTGGGTAACTGCTTAAGTAGCGCACTTGCTGCTTGGGTAACTGCTTAAGTAACGCACTTGCTGCTTGGGTAACTGCTTAAGTAACGCACTTGCTGCTTGGGTAACTGCTTAAGTAACGCACTTGCTGCTTGGGTAACAACATGATGACCCACCACCAGCATGTGTAATTCTTGGAGGGGGAGTAAGGCTCAGGTGTGGAATAGTGGGGTTAAGGCTCAGGTTTGGAGTAGTGGAGAATGAGATTTAGGTGTGGACTAGGTAGTCCCCCCCCCCTGCAATAGATCATCACCTCCCGTAATAACTAACCAACCCGTTCTCGCACTTGCTTACAGTCAATATTGGCTTATTTAATAAGTGCATATGTGACATACTAATTGATTGTGAATATTTTAGTTTACCTTGAAAAGCTTGATAGAAAACACCGACCTCACCTAACCTTCTTAGTATGTTAAGATAAGCATCTTATTGCTTCTTATTTACAATTATTACTTAACCTATCAACCAACATGTGGGTTGCCTAATGACTACCGACTTGGTCTTGATACCATGTATTGATCCCATGTATTGATCCCATGTATTGATACCATGTATTGATCCCATGTATTGATCCCATGTATTGATACCATGTATTTGATGTCATATTTTTAATTTTTTAGAAGATCATTGCGGGTCGTCATGATTTAAGGACTCTCTGAGTCTGTTGTTTTCGTCGGCTTTTCACAATATTTTTCCCTCTGTTCTCGTTCTCTTATTGGATAATCTCTTCTTTCTCTCTCTCTGCTGCTCTTGTTGGAGTCCGGCCCTTACGACGAGCGGAATATATTGAGCAGCGCTGTTTCAGTTAGATATTAGCGGAGTACCCTCCGTGAACCTTGAACAAGGGGGGATATAGAACGACTTTGTTCAGGCAATCCTGCATCACCCCTCTCCCCTAGTTCCCTTCCACACCTTTAGCACCCATCCACACCCCCAGGAAGGTTTCCACACCCCCAGGAAGGTTTCCACACCCCCAGGAAGGTTTCCACACCCCCAGGAAGGTCTCCACACCCCCAGGAAGGTCTCCACACCCCCAGGAAGGTTTCCACACCCCCAGGAAGGTTTCCACACCCCCAGGAAGGTTTCCACACCCCCAGGAAGGTCTCCACACCCCCAGGAAGGTCTCCACACCCCCAGGAAGGTTTTCACACCCCCAGGAAGGTTTCCACACCCACAGGAAGGTTTCCACACCCCCCAGGAAGGTTTCCACACCCCCAGGAAGGTTTCCACACCCCCAGGAAGGTTTCCACACCCCCAGGAAGGTTTCCACACCCCCAGGAAGGTTTCCACACCCCCAGGAAGGTTTCCACACCCCCAGGAAGGTTTCCACACCCCCAGGAAGGTTTCCACACCCCCAGGAAGGTTTCCACACCCCCAGGAAGGTTTCCACACCCCTAGAAAGGTTTCCACACCCCCAGGAAGGTTTCCACACCCCCAGGAAGGTTTCCACACCCCCAGGAAGGTTTCCACACCCCCAGGAAGGTTTCCACACCCCCAGGAAGGTTTCCACACCCCCAGGAAGGTTTCCACACCCCCAGGAAGGTTTCCACACCCCCAGGAAGGTTTCCACACCCCCAGGAAGGTTTCCACACCCCTAGGAAGGTTTCCACACCCCCAGGAAAGTCTCCACACCCCCAGGAAGGTTTCCACACCCCCAGGAAGGTTTCCACACCCCCAGGAAGGTTTCCACACCCCCAGGAAGGTTTCCACACCCCCAGGAAGGTTTCCACGCCCCCAGGAAGGTTTCCACGCCCCCAGGAAGGTCTCCACACCCACAGGAAGGTCTCCACACCCACAGGAAGGTCTCCACACCCCCAGGAAGGTTTCCACACCCCCAGGAAGGTTTCCACACCCCCAGGAAGGTTTCCACACCCCCAGGAAGGTTTCCACACCCCCAGGAAGGTTTCCACACCCCCAGGAAGGTTTCCACACCCCCAGGAAGGTTTCCACACCCCCAGGAAGGTTTCCACACCCCCAGGAAGGTCTCCACACCCCCAGGAAGGTTTCCACACCCCCAGGAAGGTTTCCACACCCCCAGGAAGGTTTCCACACCCCCAGGAAGGTTTCCACACCCCCAGGAAGGTTTCCACACCCCCAGGAAGGTTTCCACACCCCCAGGAAGGTTTCCACACCCCCAGGAAGGTTTCCACACCCCCAGGAAGGTTTCCACACCCCCAGGAAGGTTTCCACACCCCCAGGAAGGTTTCCACACCCCCAGGAAGGTTTCCACACCCCCAGGAAGGTTTCCACACCCCCAGGAAGGTTTCCACACCCCTAGGAAGGTTTCCACACCCCCAGGAAGGTTTCCACACCCCCAGGAAGGTTTCCACACCCCCAGGAAGGTTTCCACACCCCCAGGAAGGTCTCCACACCCCCCCAGGGAGGTCTCCACACCCCCCCAGGGAGGTCTCCACACCCCCCCAGGGAGGTCTCCACACCCCCCCAGGGAGGTCTCCACACCCCCAGGAAGGTCTCCACACCCCCAGGAAGGTTTCCACACCCCCAGGAAGGTCTCCACACCCCCAGGGAGGTCTCCACACCCCCAGGGAGGTCTCCACACCCCCCAGGGAGGTCTCCACACCCCCCCAGGGAGGTCTCCACACCCCCAGCAGCTACTCCACACCCCCAGCAGCTACTCCACACCCCCAGCAGCTACTCCACACCCCCAGCAGCTACTCCACACCCCCAGCAGCTACTCCACACCCCCAGCAGCGTCTCCACACCCCCAGCAGCTACTCCACACCCCCAGTAGCTACTCCACACCCCCAGCAGCTACTCCACACCCCCAGCAGCTACTCCACACCCCCAGCAGCTACTCCACACCCCCAGCAGCTACTCCACACCCCCAGCAGCGTCTCCACACCCCCAGCAGCTACTCCACACCCCCAGCAGCGTCTCCACACCCCCAGCAGCGTCTCCACACCCCCAGCAGCTACTCTACACCCCCAGCAGCTACTCCACACCCCCAGCAGCTACTCCACACCCCCAGCAGCTACTCCACACCCCCAGCAGCTACTCCACACCCCCAGCAGCTACTCCACACCCCCAGCAGCTACTCCACACCCCCAGGAAGGTCTCCACACCCCCAGCAGCTACTCCACACCCCCAGCAGCTACTCCTGACGAAGGAACAGCTCGCCGTGGCTCAAGAACCACTCCTGAGACGCCCCTGACCGGCGTCCATCAATCAGCCTGACTCACACTGCTTCTTCTCTCAACCCTAGACCCCTCTGAGGGGTTTCTTGTGAGGCGCAGGAGGAGGAGAGGGAGGGGAGAGGAATGAGTGGCTACGTGAGTGAGAGCAACAGTGAGGAGTGAGGGAGGGGGTGAAGTTGCGCTAACCCATAAGTGAGGGATAATAATTATACATCTGGCAACCAAATTGAGAGAATAAATGTCATCAAATAAACAATAGAGGCTCTTAAAGAGCCTCTATTATGTCTTACAACTGTGCACTGAGCAGCAGTTTAAGTAGAAACGAGCTCAAACGACAACCACCACCACCACCAATCACTATCACCACTACCACCACTATCACCACCACCACCACCACTATCACCACCACCACCACTATCACCACAACAACCACCACCACTATCACCACAACCACCACCACTATCACCACAACAACCACCACTATCACCACCACCACCACCACTATCACCACAACAACCACCACTATCACCACAACAACCACCACTATCACCACAACAACCACCACTATCACCACCACCACCACCACTATCACCACAACAACCACCACTATCACCACAACAACCACCACTATCACCGCAACAACCACCACTATCACCGCAACAACCACCACTATCACCACCACCACCACTATCACCACCACCACCACTATCACCACCACCACCACCACTATCACCACCACCACCACCACTATCACCACCACCACCACCACTATCACCACCACTATCACCACCACCACCACCACTATCACCACCACCACCACCACTATCACCACCACCACCACCACTATCACCACCACCACCACCACTATCACCACCACCACCACTATCACCACAACAACCACCACCACCACTATCACCACAACCACCACCACTATCACCACAACAACCACCACTATCACCACCACCACCACCACTATCACCACAACAACCACCACTATCACCACAACAACCACCACTATCACAAAAACAACCACCACTATCACCACCACCACCACCACTATCACCACAACAACCACCACTATCACCACAACAACCACCACTATCACCACAACAACCACCACTATCACCACCACCACCACCACTATCACCACCACCACCACTATCACCACCACCACCACCACTATCACCACCACCACCACCACTATCACCACCACCACCACCACTATCACCACCACCACCACCACTATCACCACCACTATCACCACCACCACCACCACTATCACCACCACCACCACTATCACCACCACCACCACCACTATCACCACCACCACCACTATCACCACAACAACCACCACTATCACCACCACCACCACCACCACTATCACCACAACAACCACCACTATCACCACAACCACCACCACTATCACCACCACCACCACTATCACCACAGTAACTTCCCCGACAGAGACGAGTATAAAAACCGGCCCAGACAAATGATAGCGAGATGCTAACCGTTTATCCATCCAACACTAATCACTCGCCAACCCAAAATTTGTGGCTGGTGGAGGGACCTAAGATATATATATATATATATGGCCCCTTGATCAAAATATATTTCTACTCGTATGATTAAATTCTCGAATACATCTGTGGAGCTTTTTATTGTGTATAGGTGAGCGGGAAAGATAAATGATGCAAGGGTTCGAATCCCTCTTGTCCAATAGACTCCAGGCGACCAGCTATAGCTGATTGAATCCGCCGCCAAGTTGTTTATACAAAATACATGAATTTTCCAGCTAGTCATTTGTTCCTTCCACCCAGTGAACCGGAAACCAGAGGTAATCCGATGCCGGGTCTTGCTATCGAGTTTACATATATATCCTTGTGGCCGGAGGATTTGTTAGTGCCTGATAGTGGGAGGGAGAGGCGATAACGGCTCCTCCATCCTTACCCCCACCATCTTTTATCTGCCCTCTCGCTCCTGTGTGTGTGTGTGTGTGCCAGGATGCCGTCGGCTGGTCTCTTCGTCGAACTCCTTGCTTGTCTACTGAGGCGACCTCTCTCTCTGGCTTAGTTTACCACTTTAAAGGTTACTTTCTTACCTTAGGCAGGTGTCTTTACCTTCGCTTCATCCATATTTCTTACCTTAGACCTTTCTCCTTTCTTCCCCCATCTTCACGCAGTACTCGCTGAGGCGGGAACCAGGAGGCGAACTTCCTTTTGGAATTCTTCAGCATTTTGTTTCACGCTAGTTTCAATACATGCGCTGGCTAGTTAAGTCTAATTTGATGGTTAAGGTTAATTGAATGCTTTCTTCGGCCCGGAATTAAACTCTACGACTGTGTTCAGCTCCTTCAACACGAATGAACAAATCCACAATGGCCGTGACGAGGATTCGAACCTACGTCCGAGAGCATCCCAGACGCTGCCTTAATCGACTGAGCTACGACATGGTCAAAAAGAGTTGAAACCGAAGTTCTACTGTTTTGACCATGTCGTAGCTCAGTCGATAAAGGCAGCGTCTGGGATGATCTCCGACGTAGGTTCGAATCCTTCAACACAACTCTTCCCTGCGTCAAGCCGCTGTTGTCTTGTATTTTAAATCTTTCTCCGGGGGATGGTCACTCGTAGATAATGGTGAGCAGGGTCACGGCCGTGTCCTCTTGGTGCCACTGCATCTCTCGGCCACTCAAGTGACACAACCACTCAAGTGACACAACCACTCAAGTGACACAACCACTCAAGTGACACAACCACTCAAGTGACACAACTGCCTCACCTATAAAACTACAGTTTAATCCTTTCCCTTCACCCATTTACAGCCCCGCTCCTGTGCCAGGTAAGTTCACTACGGGCTCACCATAGCCCGTGCTACTTGCCCCGCTCCTGTGCCAGGTAAGTCCACTACGGGCTCACCATAGCCCGTGCTACTTGCCCCGCTCCTGTGCCAGGTGAGTTCACTACGGGCTCACCATAGCCCGTGCTACTTGCCCCGCTCCTGTGCCAGGTGAGTTCACTACGGGCTCACCATAGCCCGTGCTACTTGCCCCGCTCCTGTGCCAGGTGAGTTCACTACGGGCTCACCATAGCCCGTGCTACTTGCAACTTTGTGTTCCCAGTAACTGAATCTAAAACAACAACAACCTTTTCTTCCCCGTGATAGCAGCCAGAGAGTAAGGACTGACAGTTTAAGTGCGCCCTCAACACACAGTATATCCTTTCACCACCAAACATCACATTCACTCCTAAAAAATCTACCACTTCTGGGTTATTCATGCCCGTGCCTCCTCTTGGGTGCCTTAATCTTCAATCAATCTATCTGATCTTAAGTTCAACAGACCCCTAGAGGCGGGCACTGGGCCATAAGTGCACAGGGGATCGAACCAACTCATTTTTCGTTCGATTCCCGATGGTTTAAGTGCTTGGGCATCGTTCCTTCACTCCGTCACATCCCAGCTCTTAGTCTGTCTAATATCCCTTCCGTGTGGCATACATTCCTTCTGGCCTTGCGCTATTTGCTGATACTTGCTTAACATTACAGTCAAAAAATGATTACCAGTTCGCCAGTGGCAGGAATATTACATAAAACTACATAACGAATGTCACTCATTCACATCTTGAACATAAATGGATAAAATAAATCACAACTAATACAACAAGATTATGATTCTCATATTTACCTTTTTTATAAATATATTTATGGTAGAAAATAGTTTTAATGGTCGTGCTCCTAGACTTTCGTACACACGTTGTGAAGAGTTACAGAGGACCGCCCTGGAAACACAAACCAAAACTGTCTCTATTTTCCGCTTGTCACAACTTATAATAAAGTTGTTACAGCTTGGCTTAACGTGTTTATGACGTATTAGATCGTTGTTACAACTTGCTATATTGGTTGTTATAACTGGTTAGGAGGTGTTAAAACTTGTTCGAACGTTGTACTAACGTCGTAGTTTCGGTGTGTGTTTGGCGGGCGTAGACTGGGGACGGTAGCAGGCGGTGTTCATCAACCAGCACACACACATTCCTGTGTAAGGAATCCTTCAGAACCTTGTACACCACGTATGTAAGACCAATCCTGAAGTATGCGGCCCCAGCATGGAGCCCGTACCTTGTTAAGCACAAGACGAAGCTGGAAAAAGTTCAGAGGTATGTCACTAGACTAGTCCCAGAATTAAGTGACATGAGTTACGAGGAAAGTCTGTGTGAACTGCACCTCACGTTACTGGAAGACAGAAGAGCTCGGGGAGACATGATCACCACATACAAAATTCTCAGGGGAATTGACAGGGTATAGACAAGGATGGATTATTTAACACTGATAGTACACGCACAAGGGGACACGGGTGGAAACTGAGTACCCAAATGAACCACAGAGACATTAGGAAGAGCTTTTTCAGTGTCAGAGTAGTTAGTAAATGGAATGCACTAGGAAGTGATGTGGTGGAGGCTGACTCCATACACAGTTTCAAGTGTAGATATGATAGAGCCCAATAGGCTCAGGAACCTGTACACCAGTTGATTGACAGTTGAGAGGCGGGACCAAAGAGCCAGAGCTCAACCCCCGCAAGCACAACTAGGTAAGCACACACACACACAGTCACACACACAGTCACTCACACACACACACACACACACACACACACACACACACACACACACACACACACACACACACACACACACACACACACACACACACACACACAGACCTGTCTCCTGCCGTACATATCAAGTGGATAACATCAGCGGCATATGCCAGGCTGGCCAACATACGAACGGCATTCAGAAACTTGTGTAAAGAATCATTCAGAACTTTGTATACCACATATGTCAGGCCAATCCTGGAGTATGCAGCCCCAGCATGGAGTCCATATCTAGTCAAGGATAAGACTAAACTGGAAAAGGTTCAAAGGTTTGCCACCAGACTAGTACCCGAGCTGAGAGGTATGAGCTACGAGGAGAGACTACGGGAATTAAACCTCACTTCGCTGGAAGACAGAAGAGTTAGGGGGGACATGATCACCACATTCAAGATTCTGAAGGGAATTGATAGGGTAGATAAAGACAGTCTATTTAACACAAGGGGAACACGCACAAGGGGACACAGGTGGAAACTGAGTGCCCAAAATGAGCCACAGAGATATTAGAAAGAACTTTTTTAGTGTCAGAGTGGTTGACAAA